>NW_027287330.1:0-76875 GCF_022747635.1 Hetaerina americana
CTTCCCTCTTCGGGCGACGTCTTGTTCCGTCAATGTCGCTCCCCTCTGAAAAAGAACGGATTAGTAAACAAATAAAATACACTGGGTGTTAGTGGTTTCAAAGATCGATCCTTCCATCAACCATCAAACATTTGGAAGAACGACCCCATGCCGAACACCAATCCACGTGATGGAGGAGGAGAAGAACCAATCAATGAAAATCTCAAACACCATAAAATTAACACTAACCGCGGAAATACGGCTAACCTTAATCGAAATGTCATTCGACCCTTATGGTCCAAATCTAACCCTATCTTCCTAAATGAAGTCCATTCTTCATTGGAGTAGGTGCATTATTCATAAAATTGGCTCCATTCTCCATAAGAGTGCTTCTTTTGTTTCTTCTCTCTTCGGGCGACGTCTTGTTCCGTCAATGTCGTTCCCCTCTGAAAAAGAACGGATTACTAAACAAATAAAATACACTAGGTGTTAGTGGTTTCAAAGATCGATCCTTCCATCAACCATCAAACATTTGGAAGAACGACACCATGCCGAACACCAATCCACGTGATGGAGGACGAGAAGAACCAATCAATGAGAATCACAAACGCCATAAAATTAACACTAACCGCGGAAATACGCCTAACCTTAATCGAAATGTAATTTGACCCTAATGGTCCAAATCTAACCCTTTCTTCCTAAATGATGGTCCATTCTTCATTGGAGTAGGTGTATTATTCATATAAGTGGCTCCATTCTCCATTAGAGTGCTTCTTTTGTTTCTTCTCTCTTCGGGCGACGTCTTGTTCCGTCAATGTCGTTCCCCTCTGAAAAAGAACGGATTAGTAAACAAATAAAATACACTGGGTGTTTTTGGTTCCAAAGATCGATCCTTCCATCAATTATCAAACATTTGGAAGAACGACCCCATGCCGAACACCAATCCACGTGATGGAGGACGAGAAGAACCAATCAATGAGAATCACAAACACCATAAAATTAACACTAACCGCGGAAATACGCCTAACCTTAATCAAAATGTAATTCGACCCTTCTGGTCCAAATCTAACCCTATATTCCTATATAATGGTCCATTATTCATTGGAGTGGGTCTTTTCTTCATAACAATGGGTCCAATCCCCATAAGAGTGCTTCTTTTGTTTCTTCTCTCTTCGGGCGACGTCTTGTTCCGTCAATGCCGTTCCCCTTTGAAAAAGAACGGATTAGTAAACTAATAAAATACACTGGATGTTAGTGGTTTCAAAGATCGATGCTTCCATCAGCCATCAAACATTTGGAAGAACGACACCATGCCGAACACCAATCCACGTGATGGAGGACGAGAAGAACCAATCAATGAGAATCACAAACACCATAAAATTAACACTAACCGCGGAAATACGCCTAACCTTAATCGAAATGTAATTTGACCCTAATGGTCCAAACCTAACCCTTTCTTCCTAAATGATGGTCCATTCTTCATTGGAGTAGGTGTATTATTCATAAAAGTGGCTCTATTCTCCATCAGAGTGCTTCTTTTGTTTCTTCTCTCTTCGGGCGACGTCTTGTTCCGTCAATGTCGTTCCCCTCTGAAAAAGAACGGATTAGTATACAAATAAAATACACTAGTTGTTAGTGGTTTCAAAGATCGATCCTTCCATCAACCATCAAACATTTGGAAGAACGACACCATGCCGAACACCAATCCACGTGATGGAGGACGAGAAGAACCAATCAATGAGAATCACAAACACCATAAAATTAACACTAACCGCGGAAATACGGCTAACCTTAATCGAAATTTAATTCAACCCTTATGGTCCAAATCTAACCCTATATTCCTAAATAATGGTCCATTCTTCATTGGAGTAGGTGTATTATTCATAAAAGTGGCTCCATTCTCCATAAGAGTGCTTCTTTTGTTTCTTCTCTCTTCGGGCGACGTCTTGTTCCGTCAATGTCGTTCCCCTCTGAAAAAGAACGGATTAGTAAACAAATAAAATACACTGGATGTTAGTGGTTTCAAAGATCGATGCTTCCATCAGCCATCAAACATTTGGAAGAACGACACCATGCCGAACACCAATCCACGTGATGGAGGACGAGAAGAACCAATCAATGAGAATCACAAACACCATAAAATTAACACTAACCGCGGAAACACGCCTAACCTTAATCGAAATGTGATTCGACCCTAATGGTCCAAATCTAACCCTTTCTACCTAAATGATGGTCCATCCTTCATTGGAGTAGGTGTATTATTCATATAAGTGGCTCCATTCTCCATTAGAGTGCTTCTTTTTTTTCTTCTCTCTTCGGGCGACGTCTTGTTCCGTCAATGTCGTTCCCCTCTGAAAAAGAACGGATTAGTAAACAAATAAAATACACTGGATGTTAGTGGTTTCAAAGATCGATGCTTCCATCAGCCATCAAACATTTGGAAGAACGACCCCATGCCGAACACCAATCCACGTGATGGAGGAGGAGAAGAACCAATCAATGAGAATCATAAACACCATAAAATTAACACTAACCGCGGAAATACGCCTAACCTTAATCGAAATGTAATTCGACCCTAATGGTCCAAATCTAACCCTATCTTCCTAAATGATGGTCCATTCTTCATTGGAGTAGGTGTATTATTCATAAAAGAGGCTCCATTCTCCATAAGAGTGCTTCTTTTGTTTCTTCTCTCTTCGGGCGACGTCTTGTTCCGTCAATGTCGTTCCCCTCTGAAAAAGAACGGATTAGTAAACAAATAAAATACACTGGATGTTAGTGGTTTCAAAGATCGATGCTTCCATCAGCCATCAAACATTTGGAAGAACGACACAATGCCGAACACCAATCCACGTGATGGAGGACGAGAAGAACCAATCAATGAGAATCACAAACACCATAAAATTAACACTAACCGCGGAAATACGCCTAACCTTAATCGAAATGTGATTCGACCCTAATGGTCCAAATCTAACCCTTTCTACCTAAATGATGGTCCATTCTTCATTGGAGTAGGTGTATTATTCATAAAAGTGGCTTCATTCTCCATTAGAGTGCTTCTTTTGTTTCTTCTCTCTTCGGGCGACGTCTTGTTCCGTCAATGTCGCTCCCCTCTGAAAAAAAACGGATTAGTAAACAAATAAAATACACTGGGTGTTAGTGGTTTCAAAGATCGATCCTTCCATCAACCATCAAACATTTGGAAGAACGACACCATGCCGAACACCAATCCACGTGATGGAGGACGAGAAGAACCAATCAATGAAAATCACAAACACCATAAAATTAACACTAACCGCGGAAATACGGCTAACCTTAATTGAAATGTAATTCGACCCTTATGGTCCAAATCTAACCCTATATTCCTAAATAATGGTCCATTCTTCATTGGAGTAGGTGTATTATTCATAAAAGTGGCTCCATTCTCCATTAGAGTGCTTCTTTTGTTTCTTCTCTCTTCGGGCGACGCTTGTTCCGTCAATGTCGTTCCCCTCTGAAAAAGAACGGATTAGTAAACAAATAAAATACACTGGGTGTGTTTGGTTCCAAAGATCGATCCTTCCATCAACCATCAAACATTTGGAAGAACGACCCCATGCCGAACACCAATCCACGTGATGGAGGAGGAGAAGAACCAATCAATGAGAATCAAAAACACCATAAAATTAACACTAACCGCGGAAATACGCCTAACCTTAATCGAAATGTGATTCGACCCTAATGGTCCAAATCTAACCCTATCTTCCTAAATGATGGTCCATTTTTCATTGCAGTAGGTGTATTATTCATAAAAGTGACTCCATTCTCCATAAGAGTGCTTCTTTTTTTCTTCTCTCTTCGGGCGACGTCTTTTTCCGTCAATGTCGTTCCCCTCTGAAACAGAACGGATTAGTAAACAATTAAAATACACTGGGTGTTAGTGGTTGCAAAGATCGATCCTTCCATCAACCATCAAACATTTGGAAGAACGACCTCATGCCAAACACCAATCCACGTAATGGAGGAGGAGAAGAACCAATCAATGAGAATCACAAACACCATAAAATTAACACTAACCGCGGAAATACGCCTAACATTAATCGAAATGTGATTCGACCCTAATGGTCCAAACCTAACCCTTTCTTCCTAAATGATGGTCCATTCTTCATTGGAGTAGGTGTATTATTCATAAAAGTGGCTCTATTCTCCATCAGAGTGCTTCTTTTGTTTCTTCTCTCTTCGGGCGACGTCTTGTTCCGTCAATGTCGTTCCCCTCTGAAAAAGAACGGATTAGTATACAAATAAAATACACTAGTTGTTAGTGGTTTCAAAGATCGATCCTTCCATCAACCATCAAACATTTGGAAGAACGACACCATGCCGAACACCAATCCACGTGATGGAGGACGAGAAGAACCAATCAATGAGAATCACAAACACCATAAAATTAACACTAACCGCGGAAATACGGCTAACCTTAATCGAAATTTAATTCAACCCTTATGGTCCAAATCTAACCCTATATTCCTAAATAATGGTCCATTCTTCATTGGAGTAGGTGTATTATTCATAAAAGTGGCTCCATTCTCCATAAGAGTGCTTCTTTTGTTTCTTCTCTCTTCGGGCGACGTCTTGTTCCGTCAATGTCGTTCCCCTCTGAAAAAGAACGGATTAGTAAACAAATAAAATACACTGGATGTTAGTGGTTTCAAAGATCGATGCTTCCATCAGCCATCAAACATTTGGAAGAACGACACCATGCCGAACACCAATCCACGTGATGGAGGACGAGAAGAACCAATCAATGAGAATCACAAACACCATAAAATTAACACTAACCGCGGAAACACGCCTAACCTTAATCGAAATGTGATTCGACCCTAATGGTCCAAATCTAACCCTTTCTACCTAAATGATGGTCCATCCTTCATTGGAGTAGGTGTATTATTCATATAAGTGGCTCCATTCTCCATTAGAGTGCTTCTTTTTTTTCTTCTCTCTTCGGGCGACGTCTTGTTCCGTCAATGTCGTTCCCCTCTGAAAAAGAACGGATTAGTAAACAAATAAAATACACTGGATGTTAGTGGTTTCAAAGATCGATGCTTCCATCAGCCATCAAACATTTGGAAGAACGACCCCATGCCGAACACCAATCCACGTGATGGAGGAGGAGAAGAACCAATCAATGAGAATCATAAACACCATAAAATTAACACTAACCGCGGAAATACGCCTAACCTTAATCGAAATGTAATTCGACCCTAATGGTCCAAATCTAACCCTATCTTCCTAAATGATGGTCCATTCTTCATTGGAGTAGGTGTATTATTCATAAAAGAGGCTCCATTCTCCATAAGAGTGCTTCTTTTGTTTCTTCTCTCTTCGGGCGACGTCTTGTTCCGTCAATGTCGTTCCCCTCTGAAAAAGAACGGATTAGTAAACAAATAAAATACACTGGATGTTAGTGGTTTCAAAGATCGATGCTTCCATCAGCCATCAAACATTTGGAAGAACGACACCATGCCGAACACCAATCCACGTGATGGAGGACGAGAAGAACCAATCAATGAGAATCACAAACACCATAAAATTAACACTAACCGCGGAAATACGCCTAACCTTAATCGAAATGTGATTCGACCCTAATGGTCCAAATCTAACCCTTTCTACCTAAATGATGGTCCATTCTTCATTGGAGTAGGTGTATTATTCATAAAAGTGGCTTCATTCTCCATTAGAGTGCTTCTTTTGTTTCTTCTCTCTTCGGGCGACGTCTTGTTCCGTCAATGTCGCTCCCCTCTGAAAAAAAACGGATTAGTAAACAAATAAAATACACTGGGTGTTAGTGGTTTCAAAGATCGATCCTTCCATCAACCATCAAACATTTGGAAGAACGACACCATGCCGAACACCAATCCACGTGATGGAGGACGAGAAGAACCAATCAATGAAAATCACAAACACCATAAAATTAACACTAACCGCGGAAATACGGCTAACCTTAATTGAAATGTAATTCGACCCTTATGGTCCAAATCTAACCCTATATTCCTAAATAATGGTCCATTCTTCATTGGAGTAGGTGTATTATTCATAAAAGTGGCTCCATTCTCCATTAGAGTGCTTCTTTTGTTTCTTCTCTCTTCGGGCGACGCTTGTTCCGTCAATGTCGTTCCCCTCTGAAAAAGAACGGATTAGTAAACAAATAAAATACACTGGGTGTGTTTGGTTCCAAAGATCGATCCTTCCATCAACCATCAAACATTTGGAAGAACGACCCCATGCCGAACACCAATCCACGTGATGGAGGAGGAGAAGAACCAATCAATGAGAATCAAAAACACCATAAAATTAACACTAACCGCGGAAATACGCCTAACCTTAATCGAAATGTGATTCGACCCTAATGGTCCAAATCTAACCCTATCTTCCTAAATGATGGTCCATTTTTCATTGCAGTAGGTGTATTATTCATAAAAGTGACTCCATTCTCCATAAGAGTGCTTCTTTTTTTCTTCTCTCTTCGGGCGACGTCTTTTTCCGTCAATGTCGTTCCCCTCTGAAACAGAACGGATTAGTAAACAATTAAAATACACTGGGTGTTAGTGGTTGCAAAGATCGATCCTTCCATCAACCATCAAACATTTGGAAGAACGACCTCATGCCAAACACCAATCCACGTAATGGAGGAGGAGAAGAACCAATCAATGAGAATCACAAACACCATAAAATTAACACTAACCGCGGAAATACGCCTAACATTAATCGAAATGTGATTCGACCCTAATGGTCCAAATCTAACCCTTTCTACCTAAATGATTGTCCATTCTTCATTGAAGTAGGTGTATTATTCAAAAAGTGGCTACATTCTCCATAAGAATTCTTCTTTTGTTTCTTCCCTCTTCGGGCGACGTCTTGTTCCGTCAATGTCGCTCCCCTCTGAAAAATAACGGATTAGTAAACAAATAAAATACACTGGGTGTTAGTGGTTTCAAAGATCGATCCTTCCATCAACCATCAAACATTTGGAAGAACGACCCCATGCCGAACACCAATCCACGTGATGGAGGAGGAGAAGAACCAATCAATGAAAATCTCAAACACCATAAAATTAACACTAACCGCGGAAATACGGCTAACCTTAATCGAAATGTCATTCGACCCTTATGGTCCAAATCTAACCCTATCTTCCTAAATGAAGTCCATTCTTCATTGGAGTAGGTGCATTATTCATAAAAATGGCTCCATTCTCCATTAGAGTGCTTCTTTTGTTTCTTCTCTCTTCGGGCGACGTCTTGTTCCGTCAATGTCGTTCCCCTCTGAAAAAGAACGGATTAGTAAACAAATAAAATACACTGGGTGTGTTTGGTTCCAAAGATCGATCCTTCCATCAATTATCAAACATTTGGAAGAACGACCCCATGCCGAACACCAATCCACGTGATGGAGGAGGAGAAGAACCAATCAATGAGAATCAAAAACACCATAAAATTAACACTAACCGCGGAAATACGCCTGACCTTAATCGAAATGTAATTCGACCCTTATGGTCCAAATCTAACCCTATATTCCTAAATAATGGTCCATTCTTCATTGGAGTGGGTCTTTTCTTCATAACAGTGGGTCCATTCTCCATAAGAGTGCTTCTTTTGTTTCTTCTCTCTTCGGGCGACGTCTTGTTCCGTCAATGTCGTTCCCCTCTGAAAAAGAACGGATTAGTATACAAATAAAATACACTAGGTGTTAGTGGTTTCAAAGATCGATCCTTCCATCAACCAACAAACATTTGGAAGAACGACACCATGCCGAACACCAATCCACGTGATGGAGGACGAGAAGAACCAATCAATGAGAATCACAAACGCCATAAAATTAACACTAACCGCGGAAATACGCCTAACCTTAATCGAAATGTAATTTGACCCTAATGGTCCAAATCTAACCCTTTCTTCCTAAATGATGGTCCATTCTTCATTGGAGTAGGTGTATTATTCATATAAGTGGCTCCATTCTCCATAAGAGTGCTTCTTTTGTTTCTTCTCTCTTCGGGCGACGTCTTGTTCCGTCAATGTCGTTCCCCTCTGAAAAAGAACGGATTAGTATACAAATAAAATACACTGGTTGTTAGTGGTTTCAAAGATCGATCTTTCCATCATCCATCAAACATTTGGAAGAACGACACCATGCCGAACACCAATCCACGTGATGGAAGACGAGAAGAACCAATCAATGAGAATCACAAACACCATAAAATTAACACTAACCGCGGAAATACGCCTAACCTTAATCAAAATGTAATTCGACCCCTATGGTCCAAATCTAACCTATATTCCTATATAATGGTCCATTATTCATTGGAGTGGGTCTTTTCTTCATAACAGTGGGTCCAATCTCCATAAGAGTGCTTCTTTTGTTTCTTCTCTCTTCGGGCGACGTCTTGTTCCGTCAATGTCGTTCCCCTTT
Organism: Hetaerina americana; assembly: GCF_022747635.1. NCBI lineage: Eukaryota > Metazoa > Arthropoda > Insecta > Odonata > Calopterygidae > Hetaerina > Hetaerina americana. The sequence continues at coordinate 8,422 of NW_027287330.1, forward strand.
GAAAAAGAACGGATTAGTAAACTAATAAAATACACTGGATGTTAGTGGTTTCAAAGATCGATGCTTCCATCAGCCATCAAACATTTGGAAGAACGACACCATGCCGAACACCAATCCACGTGATGGAGGACGAGAAGAACCAATCAATGAGAATCACAAACACCATAAAATTAACACTAACCGCGGAAATACGCCTAACCTTAATCGAAATGTAATTTGACCCTAATGGTCCAAACCTAACCCTTTCTTCCTAAATGATGGTCCATTCTTCATTGGAGTAGGTGTATTATTCATAAAAGTGGCTCTATTCTCCATTAGAGTGCTTCTTTTGTTTCTTCTCTCTTCGGGCGACGTCTTGTTCCGTCAATGTCGTTCCCCTCTGAAAAAGAACGGATTAGTATACAAATAAAATACACTAGTTGTTAGTGGTTTCAAAGATCGATCCTTCCATCAACCATCAAACATTTGGAAGAACGACACCATGCCGAACACCAATCCACGTGATGGAGGACGAGAAGAACCAATCAATGAGAATCACAAACACCATAAAATTAACACTAACCGCGGAAATACGGCTAACCTTAATCGAAATTTAATTCAACCCTTATGGTCCAAATCTAACCCTATATTCCTAAATAATGGTCCATTCTTCATTGGAGTAGGTGTATTATTCATAAAAGTGGCTTCATTCTCCATTAGAGTGCTTCTTTTGTTTCTTCTCTCTTCGGGCGACGTCTTGTTCCGTCAATGTCGTTCCCCTCTGAAAAAGAACGGATTAGTAAACAAATAAAATACACTGGATGTTAGTGGTTTCAAAGATCGATCCTTCCATCAACCATCAAACATTTGGAAGAACGACACCATGCCGAACACCAATCCACGTGATGGAGGACGAGAAGAACCAATCAATGAGAATCACAAACACCATAAAATTAACACTAACCGCGGAAATACGCCTAACCTTAATCGAAATTTAATTCAACCCTTATGGTCCAAATCTAACCCTATATTCCTAAATAATGGTCCGTTCTTCATTGGAGTAGGTGTATTATTCATAAAAGTGGCTCCATTCTCCATAAGAGTGCTTCTTTTGTTTCTTCTCTCTTCGGGCGACGTCTTGTTCCGTCAATGTCGTTCCCCTCTGAAAAAGAACGGATTAGTAAACAAATAAAATACACTAGTTGTTAGTGGTTTCAAAGATCGATCCTTCCATCAACCATCAAACATTTGGAAGAACGACACCATGCCGAACACCAATCCACGTGATGGAGGACGAGAAGAACCAATCAATGAGAATCACAAACACCATAAAATTAACACTAACCGCGGAAATACGCCTAACCTTAATCGAAATGTAATTAGACCCTAATGGTCCAAACCTAACCCTTTCTTCCTAAATGATGGTCCATTCTTCATTGGAGTAAGTGTATTATTCATAAAAGTGGCTCCATTCTCCATTAGAGTGCTTCTTTTGTTTCTTCTATCTTCGGGCGACGTCTTGTTCCGTCAATGTCGCTCCCCTCTGAAAAAAAAACGGATTAGTAAACAAATAAAATACACTGGGTGTTAGTGGTTTCAAAGATCGATCCTTCCATCAACCATCAAACATTTGGAAGAACGACAACATGCCGAACACCAATCCACGTGATGGAGGACGAGAAGAACCAATCAATGAGAATCACAAACACCATAAAATTAACACTAACCGCGGAAATACGCCTAACCTTAATCAAAATGTAATTCGACCCTTATGGTCCAAATCTAACCTATATTCCTATATAATGGTCCATTATTCATTGGAGTGGGTCTTTTCTTCATAACAGTGGGTCCAATCTCCATAAGAGTGCTTCTTTTGTTTCTTCTCTCTTCGGGCGACGTCTTGTTCCGTCAATGTCGTTCCCCTTTGAAAAAGAACGGATTAGTAAACTAATAAAATACACTGGATGTTAGTGGTTTCAAAGATCGATGCTTCCATCAGCCATCAAACATTTGGAAGAACGACACCATGCCGAACACCAATCCACGTGATGGAGGACGAGAAGAACCAATCAATGAGAATCACAAACACCATAAAATTAACACTAACCGCGGAAATACGCCTAACCTTAATCGAAATGTAATTTGACCCTAATGGTCCAAACCTAACCCTTTCTTCCTAAATGATGGTCCATTCTTCATTGGAGTAGGTGTATTATTCATAAAAGTGGCTCTATTCTCCATTAGAGTGCTTCTTTTGTTTCTTCTCTCTTCGGGCGACGTCTTGTTCCGTCAATGTCGTTCCCCTCTGAAAAAGAACGGATTAGTATACAAATAAAATACACTAGTTGTTAGTGGTTTCAAAGATCGATCCTTCCATCAACCATCAAACATTTGGAAGAACGACACCATGCCGAACACCAATCCACGTGATGGAGGACGAGAAGAACCAATCAATGAGAATCACAAACACCATAAAATTAACACTAACCGCGGAAATACGGCTAACCTTAATCGAAATTTAATTCAACCCTTATGGTCCAAATCTAACCCTATATTCCTAAATAATGGTCCATTCTTCATTGGAGTAGGTGTATTATTCATAAAAGTGGCTTCATTCTCCATTAGAGTGCTTCTTTTGTTTCTTCTCTCTTCGGGCGACGTCTTGTTCCGTCAATGTCGTTCCCCTCTGAAAAAGAACGGATTAGTAAACAAATGAAATACACTGGATGTTAGTGGTTTCAAAGATCGATCCTTCCATCAACCATCAAACATTTGGAAGAACGACACCATGCCGAACACCAATCCACGTGATGGAGGACGAGAAGAACCAATCAATGAGAATCACAAACACCATAAAATTAACACTAACCGCGGAAATACGCCTAACCTTAATCGAAATTTAATTCAACCCTTATGGTCCAAATCTAACCCTATATTCCTAAATAATGGTCCATTCTTCATTGGAGTAGGTGTATTATTCATAAAAGTGGCTCCATTCTCCATAAGAGTGCTTCTTTTGTTTCTTCTCTCTTCGGGCGACGTCTTGTTCCGTCAATGTCGTTCCCCTCTGAAAAAGAACGGATTAGTAAACAAATAAAATACACTAGTTGTTAGTGGTTTCAAAGATCGATCCTTCCATCAACCATCAAACATTTGGAAGAACGACACCATGCCGAACACCAATCCACGTGATGGAGGACGAGAAGAACCAATCAATGAGAATCACAAACACCATAAAATTAACACTAACCGCGGAAATACGCCTAACCTTAATCGAAATGTAATTAGACCCTAATGGTCCAAACCTAACCCTTTCTTCCTAAATGATGGTCCATTCTTCATTGGAGTAAGTGTATTATTCATAAAAGTGGCTCCATTCTCCATAAGAGTGCTTCTTTTGTTTCTCCTCTCTTCGGGCGACGTCTTGTTCCGTCAATGTCGTTCCCCTCTGAAAAAGAACGGATTAGTAAACAAATAAAATACACTGGATGTTAGTGGTTTCAAAGATCGATGCTTCCATCAGCCATCAAACATTTGGAAGAACGACACCATGCCGAACACCAATCCACCTGATGGAGGACGAGAAGAACCAATCAATGAGAATCACAAACACCATAAAATTAACACTAACCGCGGAAATACGCCTAACCTTAATCGAAATGTGATTCGACCCTAATGGTCCAAATCTAACCCTTTCTACCTAAATGATGGTCCATTCTTCATTGGAGTAGGTGTATTATTCATAAAAGTGGCTCCATTCTCCATTAGAGTGCTTCTTTTGTTTCTTCTATCTTCGGGCGACGTCTTGTTCCGTCAATGTCGCTCCCCTCTGAAAAAAAAACGGATTAGTAAACAAATAAAATACACTGGGTGTTAGTGGTTTCAAAGATCGATCCTTCCATCAACCATCAAACATTTGGAAGAACGACACCATGCCGAACACCAATCCACGTGATGGAGGACGAGAAGAACCAATCAATGAGAATCACAAACACCATAAAATTAACACTAACCGCGGAAATACGGCTAACCTTAATCGAAATTTAATTCAACCCTTATGGTCCAAATCTAACCCTATATTCCTAAATAATGGTCCATTCTTCATTGGAGTAGGTGTATTATTCATAAAAGTGGCTCCATTCTCCATAAGAGTGCTTCTTTTGTTTCTTCTCTCTTCGGGTGATGTCTTGTTCCGTCAATGTCGTTGCTCTCTGAAAAAGAACGGATTAGTAGACACATTCACACAGGTTAGTGAAAACAGGTTTCAAATACTAGTGCAACTGGTTAGGTCTACCAAATCCCAATTATCTACCCGTTCGTTAGTTACCAATGCATTCCCACGCACACACACACACACTCCTAACTACACCCATCCAAGCACACAATGTGTATCCTACAAGTGTTCACAATGAAATGATGGCGAGTGTCTTAAAATGTGTTGGAGAGATTGGAAGTGTAACAGTGGTAATATTTACATCCATAAAACATCCCTTTACAATTGAAAAACGTACAATAATGCATTCAGAAAATACAAAAGTGAGTAAAATAATTTCTTCGGCTCCTCTTCATCGCATCCGTGGAGGACTCCGTGCTCGTCGTTGGTGCGCCGGGCCTGAAATGACGTCATACCTAAGTTACTACTGACACATAATTTTTTTAAACTCGTGGGAGTATTCATATGAACATGAACCACTTTGAGGCTTGAAGGAATCTTATTCTTTACGACCAAGTAACATTACTTCAGAATATATTTTCAACTATCTAGTTTTGAATTATAGGAATGCAATAATTCTAAGCTTTGCCTCACTAGACAATATTTACTTGGTATACATATATATATATATATATATATATATATATATATTTTTTTTTAATTTAAATATATATATATTTTAATTTATATATAAAATGAATTTCACAAATTCTTTTTTTTTCAATCAACATGGTAATTATGGCAGAGTATTATGATATATTTATGTGAAAAAAAAGAAATTCTGCTTTGAATTCTCAACACGGGAATTTAAGTTATAAGTTATGTCTCTAAAACATAGGCAAGGAAATAAAGAAAAAGTTTTTTCCTTAACTTATCTTCTGAAGTTTTCCGAAGTTGAAATGGACAATTTCAGATAATCTATATTTACCTACACATTTGTTTAGATATTAAGGAAAAAAGAAATTAAAAGGTTTAACTATATCCTCATAATGAGCTGAAATTCTTTCAGGGCAAGAGATGAAAGGAAGGAACCGAACTTAAATGGGGACTCCACTTTCTTCGTATCATTCTACAGACCCAACATCAAAGTAACTACCAAATTGGCCCCTGCTCCGTCCCGTTTTGTGACGCTGAGCGAACGCCATGCTTGTTACCCTGAGTGCCGGAATGACATGATGGCATTTGGAAATCATCGGACTTAGAATTATAGGAATTGGATTACTTTTGATTCACTCTCCCGAACATTATTCTAAACCGTGAGAAATGCAGGCTTTATTTTCAATAAAATTCTCATATTGTCCAGGCGAAGAAATACAATTTATACAAATATGTTCGACGAAACGCGTTCAATGCCTCTAAATTAAAATGGGAAATGATAACATTGTCCAAATACATACTACAGCGTGATCAAAACTAGTCCCATAATTCTTCTGTCTTCATTCGGCGTCCCCTCGGTTCGACGTCTTGCTGACTAGAGGACTTCAATCCTAAGGGTTTAAGGCTCAACCTATCCCTACGGCGTTTCTTTGCCGTAGTCAATTCTCCATTGGTGGCTCCATTCTTCAATCTGCAGTGGTCGTCAACGTTCGTCTAACTCCTTGAAGATATAGTAAGAAGAATAGTGAATTTAAAAAAACACAGGATATTGGCGGCTCCAACCATCGACACAATCATCCCAAGATTAAAATAACCTTAGAATGCTGAAACATAGGTAACCTCGAAAATAGAGCCATTAACATTCCCTCAAAACTACATACAAAAAAATACACCATATCATTAGAATGTGCTTAACCTTAAAAGCATTACATTAAAATCACTTATGGTCCATCTTTTCTCCCACCCCCGACAATGAATATCTGAGATAAAGTTATACCTTGAAATACTCTTTAAATGAATACTAGAATTTACACAATAAATCAGAATACTCACATAGTGTTGCATGCTGAAAGTCTTCCCTCTCCCCAATTCATTCCACGTCTTGCTCAGTCAATGTCGTTCCTCTCTGAAAAAGAACGGATTAGTATACAAATAAAATACACTGGGTGTGTTTGGTTCCAAAGATCGATCCTTCCATCAGCCATGAAACGGTTGGAAGAACGACACCATGCCGAACACCAATCCACGTGATGGAGGACGAGAAGAACCAATCAATGAGAATCAAAAACACATAAAATTAACACTATCCGCGGAAATACGCCTAACCTTAATCGAAATGTAATTCGACCCTAATGGTCCAAATCTAATTCTAATACCGCCCCGCTGACCATTCGCACTTCCTCCTATCTTCTTTCTTCTCGTGTTGTCTTGACACCTTAAATAGAGTGGATTAATACATACATGCATACAATGTGGAAAATAACAGGACATGCATCGAGTAAACATTGCAACGTACAATAAGTGAAATGAGCAGTGTCGTTCTTTTGGCCATTTATACCACCACATAATACCTATTGATCATCGATCGATGATATTGATACCATATATACTTTTGTTTGCAGTGCACTGTCTCTTGTTAAGGGTATTATTTGTATGACCCTTTTTTGGTGTACCATTTTAACCATATATCCAACGGATCCGTGGATTCGTATCATAAAAGCACCTTGCTTTTTTACCAGTACTGAGCTCTTTTTATATGCATTCACCCTATGGTCCCTTTTGGTCTAAAAAAAGGGTATTACACCTCTATGCCTTATTTGCTCTTGTTTTGAGCGTTTAACTCAATGCGTTGATTGCTTTTTTTTATCATTTTCCTTGAATGGCAAGTGCTTTGCTTATTCACCCGATTGCAAAAATGCATCGTGTAGGGAGGATTTCAGGCTCCATATCTCTTTTGCTTTAGTTTATTTTTGTCCCTTTTTCCTTATTTGAATCCATTTTTATCCTCCTGCAACAAAGTAGAAAAAACATACCTTAGACAATGGTTTCATTGTATCAAGAGAGATCTAATAGATTTTAAAATGGCAATGTATGTGTGTTTATGAACATATATGTGAATCATAAAAGCGGTAATCAACCCCAAGGTCGGTTTGGTAGGTGATGTTAGAGTTCACAGATTAGGTGGTTGTATAGCAGGAGATGGTTGAACTTCACACATCAGAGTAGGGGGGCGAGTTCCTTTCCCTGTGCCGGTTATGGTTTCCCAGGTAGACCTGGTACCCGAAAAATCACATTGCTGGGTCTCAGTAGTCCAGTGGGCAGAGCATTGGACTACTGACCGGAGGTTCTCCTAACAAGACATATCATCCAGTATCCTAATCTACCACTGAGTCCCTCTTCACCACTGAGTACTTCGTTCCTCCCTTCAACCCGTTGAACATCCCTATCCTGTTCCTTCCATTTCATCGTTTGCCTAACATCCTCCCCTCCATTGCAGTCTTCAACACCCCACGTCCGTTTAGTACCCCCTTCATACACTTTTATTTTGCTAATATTTTTCTATTTCGAAGAAGAATTCTCTTTATGTGATGAAATTTACTCTCCCTGACTTTTAGTCGTAGTAAGTTTTGATTATTTTAAATATCCGATGCTAATAAAATTTGAATAGTTATTGCTCCCTTAACTTAACACAGTAATATATAGGCTAAAATTGAAGGGAATGTATATGCTATGGAATTGTAACTTCTAAATAACTAAGGAAGGCGAATATTTTATAAATAAAAGCGAACTAAGAGCGATGGACGGGGGTGTTTTATTAAAATGACTGACTGGTTACAAAGTTTGAATCAAATATTTTCCTAGTCTTAATTAATGCTCGCTTCACTAGGAGGTACCAATTTCATGGAAATTAGGTGAGAACCGGGGGGTTGTATTGAGCAGAATGAAATGCGAGAGCGCGGTGCTTCCCAAGTTTTTGCTCAGGAAGAAAATATAAATTCAGCCACCATTTCACTGAAAATGAGCCACCATGAACACAATCATATTTTTATTCATATTGTCACCTTGATTATTCTATTCCTCGAGGTTTAAGGCATGTACGGAAACATCATGGACGGTTTGCACAACTTTTATTGCTCTTAAGTGATTTTTCTTTCAAAGGCTGCTCTTATTATTTGCTTCCTGCATCACCGGTATTGCGTCAGATGTTTATCGTGCCCATATGTCTTACAAAGCTGTAGTATTAATGTAAAAGTCCGACTAGAGTTTCAACTAGTTGCAAGGTCGCTGTGTATCTGATTTATGTATGTCTATGTATCGCCGACCCCGGTGGCGGCGGGGTAACGTCCTCGTCTGACATTCCAAGGGTCGCGGGTTCGATTCCCGCCTGGGTTAGATTCCCGCTTGGGTGTTTGTAAATGTGACCATTGTTATCGTTGTTAACAGTTCGATGTAAAGGCCAAAATGCGCTGTTTTCGGACTAATTCTGAATAAATTAATAAATAAATAAATAAATTTGTGGTTCACCAAAAGATGTGCGCTTTAAAAGTCACATAAAATAGTTTAATAAACATTTTTCGGTAATCAAATGGAATGCGATAGGATCAGGTATGTTGTGTCTCCTCACATACGCAATAAATCATAATGCACAATAAATAGACAAGTGGTCGCGACACTTTAACTCATCATCTTCGATATTGAATTGAAATCTAAGTTGTGTGTTAAGCATGCGCTCCAGTCAGGTTGCCTAAGTAAAATTGTTTGTGCAAATGTTTCAAATTGCCCTTAAAAATATTTAGCCTTTAGGAGATCTTTATCAGAAACAATGGAATAATGTGCATATGAATAAAATATTAGTAAAGTCTCCTCAGAATAATGTCAATGTTATAAAGCCAATGGAGGTGGGAATTCAAGTCAATGGCACGAATCTTGACAGAGCCTGACGTCAAGTCTATGCATCTGACGGAATAATTAAGACTATGATGCTGGGTGCGAGGGAGAACAAATGTCATGGCTTGCGTCTTTTCAACATTGATTTTAAGACGATAAATTGAACTAAATGCTTCTCAAAAGATTAACTGTTAAAATAAACAGGAGCAAATGAAAATTATTAGAGGAGCTGATTACGGAATCACTTTTGGGACTATGGTTAAATCACAGATTACAGATCAATTTTATACAAACAATAGAACGATTCATTTTAGCGATGACGTCGAGAATATATTATTTATACACAGGTACAACGGCTGAAAGGTGGGTTTACGTAGCATAACGGAGATACAGCGTCGAGTATCCATAGATGGAGATGTATTTTTCCCCACAAACGATGAGGGTTTAGAATAACCCCTTGCGCAAGGAGGAAAAAGGATTTTGTGAGAAAAGAAGTCAGCCGTGTATTGTCATCCTACTCGTGGCGGTAGTGGTAAGAGTAAATCTTGATACAATATTAACCCTCTCGACAGTATTCCTTTAGGTAATATTACTCCTTAAATTCAAGCAATTTTGATTTCAAAAGAAAATAATATTCCAGCGTACGCGATTTTTCTATCCTTCATATAGGCGTTTTACGAAGTATTTCCTAGTAAACATTTCCTTATTAGGCTCCTTACAACACTACGGAAGTATATGATAGCTTAAATATCCAGGACTGAGATTTTACACTTTAAGAAAGGTGGCGTAGTAAGGTTCGCCTAAGAGGTATTGACTAAAATTTAGTCAAAGTGCCTTCAATCACTGCTTTACGACAATGGCATTGACTCCTCGTCTTAATGGAAAGACACGTTTTATCCACAAGGCAGTGATTCAGTGAGTTAATTTTATCTTCGGGAAAAATTCATCCTAATCGCATGACCTTAATGTTGTACAACGCTGGTTCGACAATTAGCAATTACAGAAAAACTAAAAAGAGTTCGTCGTGAAAAATTCGTATGATCGCATTGATTGTGATGCCAATCTATTTGAATGTTTAAAAAAAATAATTTGTCGAAGGACGAATAACTGATTGAAGCACTTTTCCACTTGATAAATTTTTTTCTTTTTACGACCGGGTTTCGATGTATTACATCATCATCAGGTAACCTACTGAAGTTGTGTTCAAGCTTATATACATTCCGAAGGGGTGGAGAGGACGTGGTTTGAAACGAGGGGGGGGAGGGAAAGACAAGGAAGACATTTACAAGAAATAGCGGAAACAGCGTATTGACCTTGTTAAAAAACATGTAAGCTTGGACTAAACTTCAGTTGGTTACCTGATGATGATGTAATACATCGAAACCCGGTCGTAAAATAAAAAAATGTTATCAAGTGAAAAAGTGCTTCAATCAGTTATTCATTATGTTCGACTTCCACCACATCACGCCTGAAGCTACTCAATTTGTTGTCCAAGGACATTACAGCCCAAAATAAAATTGCAAAATTAAAGACACCAAACGGGAATCCATCACATTAGCAACAATAGAGATATACTCGAAGATACTGGACAAATCAGATTACAAACATCACCATAACATCGACCATTAGATCCCCATTGTAGGAATACGTAGAGAACTAATCAACAGAATCATCAAATACGTCAAAAACACACTCGACCAATGCACCAACATTTTCACACTAAAAAACCCTTTGGTTAAAAAGCCGTAAAACCAAAAGACCCACGAATGTAGGCATTACTCATTATCACATTTTTAAACTACCTAAAGTACAGTCTTCGCAAAGTGGCTCGACGCACAGCACAAGGCAGTTGGGCCTACATACACTTTCGGCTTCAAAAACCCAAAAATCTTCCTTAATAACGCGCAAAACGTAAACCTTCTCAAGTATGATATTACGGTACCCTTCACGCTACATACATCCTTCCATAGCGCCCCTATTTCCATCGCCCTTGATTACTTAGCTGACTGAATCAGATGCATCCAGCTGACTTAAGGTTATTATCGAGAAATACACCAACCTCACAAAAATGTGCAGAGGCTCCATCTACGCCAACAAAACGTATTAGCATAAAATAAAGCAATGAGCAATTCCTTCATCGCCATTATTTTCTTCCAGGATTATTAAAAGGAATGTAGGAACTGGTTCAATTATTTCCATTCCGACGCAAGTAAAGGTGACATCCATAAATTTATGCAGAATCTTATTAACCAGCGAAATTTAATTTAATTCACGCACGATGTTGGATTCAAGACCACCCGCTTCCATTTGTTCACTTTGAAAACTTTTCATTAGAAATGCGAGAAACCCGAATTGGACATTTGCAGGAAAAAAAACGCACGCCGTAAACCACATTCACTCCAATTTTATGAACAGAAAATGGTAGCCTTCAGTTGTTTAATAAACCGCATGCCCCCCTTCCCTCTCAAAAGGCAATAGTACGACAAAGAATTAAAACATATGAATCACAGCCGAAGTAAATGGATACGATTCTAAAATGAAAGACGAACTGTTCAAAACTTGAGTGAAGTATCTTGATGATTAGCCATTTTTATAAAAGCAAAGGTTTTTCTGAAGAGGCTCTGTAGGAATTTTAATTGCTCCACATATAAAGTCACGTTTGCAGAATATCAATTGCCTCGACGCACGCTACTGCGACTGTTTAAATTTTCAACAACAATGACTCTCCCGCGTAAAACAAATTGGTAGACAATATTTCCAAAGAATACTTTTAAGGGAGAATCTTTTTTGTGATAAATATAGAATAGGGGACGAGTAAAGAAGAGACGAGGAAGAGAGGGAAACATACATTTGACCTTCCATGACAGAGATCAAATCGACGTGCATGTCTTTAAGACTGAGCATTGCATGCAAAGAATACAAGTTCACAAAAGTATTTTGAGATAATGTATAAATGTCTCAACTTACAAATATTCCTATTCGCTGGATACTCCGAAGTTCCATTCCGTGGGAATCAATTTCATTCCTGCACTTCCAAACATTTCCTACTCTCTCTCATAACACAGACATATTCTTCCCTTTTCAAGGTATCCTTTTCCACACACACACCGATGGAATCACTGAAACAGATTACAAAACAAGTTAGACAAGTCCAAACACTCCAGAATATACGTGAAAAAACATTCAATTTTTAATTTAAAATTCGCGATGAAAAGAATGCCCAACACTTCGCAATGACGACTTTGAACGTTTTTCGCAATAAGAAACTCTCTTCAGTTACGTGTTCAATTTAAACACTTGAGGGTCATTGAGCATCGGAAGGTGAAAATACTTAACGTATCGTTTACCCAACATCAGTCGTATAAGTGGAGCTATGAGTGTTCGAAACACAAATACATCGTCCCCATTAGTTCAATATCTCCCAAAAATGATTTGTAAACTCCGGGCTAAGAGACTCCTAGTAAAATAGGGCGAAATGCAGCATATGACTTTTGGCACCCAGTGACCTTGAACTATAGCATGATATCAATTTGAATCACCACCGCTTTCTTGCGAAAAACGTTCAGACGCATTTTGACTCCGGTCTATACAGTTTAATTAATATTTTAGATTATCCTTCCAATGAGCATGGAAGCAAAACGCAATGCGATATGACGGGTACTTCCCTAGAAAAAAGTACCTACATTCAAAAAAATCGGGTGAAAGAATCGTAAATGCAGTAGACACACTGAAGATGACTAAATGTCATTAAATATTTAGTTTAGATGAGTTTGGAGAAGAAAATAGAATGACATTCTGAGAAAATCAGCAATGTTAGTGAAGAAAATTTAAAAAGTCTTACATCGTCGTCTACCGAGGTCCCTCCGTTTTCTCGGCATTAATTATAATTTGAAATCAAACGAAATGGCACCATTTACCGTTTCATTGTAAATTACGATGTAATTTCACTCTTACGTAGCATACTTCAAACAGATTAGTAACTAGCAATCGCACGAAAAATCCGTCGACAATGGTGTTCAAAAACACGCGGGAATTGATTTAACCGTCGCTTTTGCAAAAAATTATTTAATTACCTTGGAAAGAAATAATTACACCCTTTCTCGCAAGTGCAACTCAGAAGAGCCAACATCAAACATAAAAGGCGCGAATATTAGACAAGTATGCACTCACCTCCATCCAACACGACGACACATGACCATCTGATCGGATTAGTCAATCGAAGCAATACCTGGCGCCCAAAACCGTTGGATGACGTCATTTTTAAAATTTGAAAATGGACCTTCAAGTTAGATTAACAAATGTAAATAAAATTTACCTAAACAATTACAATTAAAATTTTGATAACGAAAATTAAAAACAATTTTCTTTACATTAATGAATATATTTTAACTCAATATTAATTTTGTTACGAATTGCAACTAACCGCCAAAAGTATTTTCTTAAACCACAAGATGGCGCCAGGGGAAATAGTTAACCACTTGCGCAATCCATCCCAGGACGTTGGCTACGACACAGCGAAGGCGAGCATTGGCACAGAGACACGTACGTACCTGAGAAATATAGGATCGGATCTTGGTCCATCCTTCGCTTCCACCGGCAAGAATTCTTACCGTCCCCTCTCCTAGGAAGACTTTTTTTTTCTTTCCTCTTGAATGTGTCTCGGTTACGAAACATTTTACGGAGTTCATGCACGCTCACTGAGATAATCCTCCTCGGTTAACGACTTAATCACACGTAATTCGGAACTCACTCTTGGCGGCGAAAATTGTTCGGTGGATGTTATGAAACATGTTGATTGACCATAGCCTGATGGATTAAAAGGGCACTTTATAAATACATGCAGGGAAAATGAGAAAGGCCCTTTGGCCATGAGTTTTGCGTGCACTTGGAGTATTGCCATGGTCACTTGCGATCCCAGGAACACCTGCAATTTTCGCATTGAAATCAAAAATATCACTTTTTCCCGGGATTTTAACCAATCATCACCAAGTAATAATATGACTGCATCCCATGTAGTCTTTCAATCACTGCCCACCTACGATTCACATCCGCACGGATCACTATTCATTTTAACTATCTATTGGTAAATGTAGGTACGGTTAATCCGTGGTCAAGGCGCTCCTCTAACCAAAGCACTTTTTGGCAGACGTTCCATCGAAGAACTAAATCAGGACTCTCCAGACTCTTCCAGCCGCTACCTGTGGAAGTGACTAAACGGACACTTCACATTGAAAAATGCAGGACAACATTCTTTCCCTCTCAGCATATAGCTAGAGAATTTAATGGCCGAGTATCGGCATTATACCGACGAGATTTAAAGGAAAACTGGGCCCAGTGGAATTTCATTGAAGGTGTGAGTTTCCTTCGTCAGCGTGAAATGTCCTCCACTGGACATGTGACGCATACCCTTGGATTGACTGCGAACGCATTAAATTTTATAGCTTTTTCATGTTTTCGTGCTTGTAAATGTTCGCTCGTTTAAACGTTGTTGATGTGCTCCATGTTTTCAATCCGATAATTCCTTTGAGTTATGCGTGTTCTATGTGGAGGGAAGAAATCTATGACGCCAATTACTCATAGCACAAAGCTGAGTTATTCGCATGCAAACGTGACCTCATGTTATTTCAATGAACTTGAAGGAATTAAGACCATAAAAAACCCTCAATTTTTTCAATGCAACAATTTCAGAGCGTAAAAATCATTCGCCTTGACTGGGACTCGAACCCAGATCCCTCAATATCCGATCGAGTGCTTTAGCCACTTAAGCTACCGAGGCGTCCTCTTAAACTCTGAAATTTTTCCTGAAACTCTGAAACATTAGCGGATGAATCCGTTAAAAGTTACTGTTGCGGCATCTCCCCCAGTTTCTTTGGAATTCCTCAAATTTTTGTTTGGATGTTCCTTTCCCTTGTATTTTTATCTATTTCAGGGGCCTGAGTGATGCGAGAAGAATGAGGAATATTAGAGGAGAAGTGCCAAGCTAAGACAGTCCCTTTGGCTCAGAAGACGGAATTTGACCGTCGGTGCAATTCGATAAAAGTGGACATTGAAAATTTCCTTTTGCTACTTTTTTCGCGAGTGGTGGGTGAAATTTAGAAGTAGACACAAAAAGTCATTAAGTTCTTCACTTTCAAATTTATTTTCATCGAGATGACAAAATTTTGAAGATATCTTATCCGGTGCTGCATGGCAGTAACTTCCTTATAATTTAAACATCCGAATTCGGACTCTGCTAACTTGTATTTGGCGGGTTTATTTGTTGAACCTACATACATATAATGCTTGCTACGCGATTCATTTGTCGTAACGACTCCGTGTGTGTTTCTTCACGCACAATTGCTCTAAAACTCGAAGAGTAACACGCTCAGACGACATTGGGAAAGTATTTAAACTAGAAGAAACAGTCAGACTGTTAAAGCAAGGGAGCGCCTCCCGCGATTAATGCATGCCATGCCATGTCAATTTAATTCATTAGTTCATTTTATTCATATCTCTAAAAAACTGCTTTATGGATACTTCACTGATATACCATAAACACAGTAAGGTCAACGTGAAGGTCGGGTCAGTGGGAGATGCACAATGAAGAGTATGAGTGACACCAGAGAACCAACTGATTTAGACTGTATTAGGGTAATTTATTTGGGCAAAATTTTCCTTTGTGCTAAGGGTGTTAATTCATGCCCAGCTACAATGATGCCTTGGCCAACAGCAGAAATAGGTTCTTCGGTGGGACAAGTTGCGTTTTGTTGGTCATTATCTAAAAGAAAATATAAAAAGGTACCCGGTAATACTATATTAGATTGTGCTGTAAAGGTTGCTCTATGTTGGCCAAAAGGGTTAACCTTGAGAATGTCCGCACCAAATGAACACCCACATATGCGACTGAAACTATTTTTTTTGTTATTCTACATTAACTTTTCATTGTCATCAGCTGGTTTGCCTGCACTGTATTGAATATGTTCTTGAAAAAGAGAAGGAGGGAGAGGGAATAAGAGAGGATAAGTCAATCAAAATATCACAACCATCATCCATGGTATTTTCTTGAGTCTGGTTCAAAAGCAAGTTATTAATTAACAGTTTTCAATGATGTATGGAACTGGTGTGTATTTGGGTTATCACAGCTTTGCCTATATATATTGCAAAAAAATTCAAAGGGTTCTTAACTAAGGTCTTTTGTGTGTAGGCACTTGGACTGCTTAGTTTTCGTGTCAGCCAAAAATAGCGTTTACTCCATTACAGTTTTACCCTTAACTTGGTGAAATTCCTTCTTGATGAGGGTAGAAAAAGAATTTTTGAACTTCCATATTGATTTCATGCTTCACATGTCCATGGTTTTGATGCTGCGAATTATCAATCAGTGGCATTCATGAAGAATGTTTCAACTTATATAGCCTGGCTCCAAGAGGGGAGGAGGGAAGGGGGAGTGAGAAAGAGGGGGTAAGTTGAGTATTGGGCAGACAGGGAAGACATGTGATATTAGGATTAAAGAACGCCGATCATGCTTCACAAAGAAAGACATCAGATCCCAATTCGCCAAACACCTATTGAAAAAAATGAATCATACCAGTAACTTCATACCGGAGAAGAAAGGACACGTACACTTTTTTTTATAAAATATTCACCTTTCTTAGTTATTTAAAAGTTACATTTTAATAGTACTTACATTCCTTTCAATTTATTTCCATTTATTACTGTGTTAGGTTAAGAAAGCAATAAGTACTCAAATTTTATTAGCTTCGGTTATTTAAAATAATCAAAACTTACTTCGACAAAAAGTCAAGGAGAGTAAATATATTGGCATAAAGACAATTTTTCCTCAAAACAGAAAAGATACTAGCAGTATAAAAAGTGGATGAAAGGGGTATTGACCAGCAGTGGGATGTTGAAGACTGTAATGCAGGGGAGGAGGTTAGGTAAACAAGGAAATGGAAGGAACAGGATAGGAATGTTGGACAGGATGAAGGAAGGAAGGAAGTACTTGGTGATTAAGAGAGACCTGATGTAGAGTAGGATACTGGATTTTGTGTTTTGTTAGGAGTCACAAAATATTTATTTGGTAGCTGTGTCCATCAAATAACCTAACTTAACAGGTAGATTGACCATTTATAATAAAAAAATAATAATAATAAAAATATGTTTATATATATACATACATACAAACACACACACACATACATTGCCATTACCCTTAAGAAGAGAGAGATAGATAGGGAGATGATAGATAGAGGTCTTTATTTGGGCGAAATTGGGACCAAATGGTCCCTTCTTCCATTTAACCCATCGTCGTTAACATATTATATTAGGCCTTAAACTTATAGTTACATTCATATGTACACATAAATACATGAGACTGACATCAATTTTTGACATCTACATCGACTTTCCCGCCTAGGTGGATTTTCCTCCATCTAGGGCTTGGTTGTATGTGATTGTCTTCAATGTACTATCTGTAATGTAAGGGTTAGGTGGAAGAAGGGACCATAGGTCTCAACCTCGCCCAATAAAGTCGATGAATAAATAAATAAATCAATTCATTTAGCACAGATTTGCACTTCGAAAAGAAAAAAGTATATGTATATATATATATATATATATATATATATATATATATATATATATATATATATATATATATGCATATATATATATATATATATATATATATATATATATATATATATATATATATATATATATATATATATATATATACATATACCTATACATATACATATATACATTCAAGCACGAAATCCCGCCAAACGGCGAATAAATACTCATTTATATTGAAACAGATATAAGGAAAAGGGATAGGAACACACATAAAGGAAGAACACAATAAAGGTGGGGAAGGCGGAATTGAACGGATCACAAGAGTTAAAATATTTCCTTGACCGGGATTCGAACACCGGATCTTTCCACTTGCCAGGCGGATGCCGAGGAAACGTAGTTTACCCTGAGATCCGTGGGTCTAATATGTCGCCAAGCGCCCCGACTCCTATTAAGAGCATCCGCCCGGCAAGTGGAAAGATCTGGTGTTCGAATCCCGGTCAAGGAAATATTTTTACTCTTGTGATCCGTTCGATTCCCCCTACCCCACCTTTATTGTGTTCGTCCTTTATGTGTGTTCCTATCCCTTTTCCTTATATTCTGCTTTGTCACTATGGGGAATAAAAAATTTATTGAAAATAAACCCAATCAAAAGTCAGTCCATCATAATTGGATACCATAAAATACATTCTAAAATAAGTATTGATGAACTACCACCACTAAAATTGCAAGGATCTATCATACCATACCTAAGGACAGTAAATAATTTAGGCTTAACCATAAATGAAACATTATCTTGGACTGATCATGCAATTGCTATCTGCAGAAAAATTAACTCATCCCTGCATTCACTGAAAAGGTTAAAGCACATTGCTCCCCCCTCCTTAAAGATGCTTCTTGTGTCCACTCTTCTCATACCCCACTTTGATTACTGTGATGTAGTATACCAAGACCTTTCAGGCGAACTGAAAACCAAGCTCCAGAGGATTCCTGTGTGCGCTTCATATGTGATATTAGGAAATACAATGTTATTTCCGACTCATTCAATAGAATATCCTGGTTAAAGCTAGAAGGCCGCAGGCATTTACATATTCTTTCACTTCTCTACGGAATACTTTCAAAGCACACACCTAAATATCTATACAAAAACTTCCTCTTCATCAACTCAATCCACAACAGAAATACCAGGGGTAATAATAAACTTCTTGTCCCACACCATCGCACGGAAATCTATCACAAATCTTTTCATGTTACAGCATGCCGTCTGTGGAACTCTCTCCCAGATGACATAAAAAACTCTTCATCAACAACAACATTTAGAAGAGCACTTCACAAGTTCATTTTCCTCAGGTACTTAACTTAACCAGTATACGCTCCGTCATTCCACTCAGCTGCTATACAGATCACTGTGACTACTTTTTCCCTGCTTTTTGTTTTGTCATCTCAAGCGGTAGGAGTTTGCATAATTATTTTTAGAAACATCACGCTTCTCATTACTCCGCATGTGTTGTCAATGTATTTAATTTCTCCAATTCAATTTCAGTAACTTAATAATATGTATACTCTGTAAAAATGATTGTTACAATGTACATGTATCTTTCCTCTAATTAATAGGGTTTTTGCAGGTTTTTCACACCCCCCTTCTCTTCGTGGGTGTTTTTCCTGCGTGGGTTTTTACTAGTTGAGCAATATCACGCTCTCCCTAGCCTTTCCCACAAACCTCATTCTTTGCTTAGACTTTCCTCATTTTATTGTACTCTATCTTCACTGTCATTTAATTTGAGTATTTGAAGGAGTATTCTTAATTTATATATGTATATGTATGTATGTATGGGTGTGTATGTGCGTACTTATGTATTTATGCATGTGTATGAATGCATGTATGTATGTTTTATGTGTGTATATGTATGTGTGTGTGGATATGTATGTATATGTGTATGTATGGTTATGCATATAGGTATATATGTGTGTGTATGTGTAGTTATGTGTATGTGTGTGTCTATATATATGTATATACTTTTTTCTCTTCGATGTGCAAATTTGGATTAATGAATTTATGTCTATCTCTATGTGTTTATGTTTAGATTTGAATGTAACTGTAAGTTTAAATGGCTAATATAATATGTATATGACGATGGGTTAAATGGAAGAAGGGACCATTTGGTCTCAATTTCGCCCAAATAAAGACCACTATCTATCTATCTATCTATCTATCTATATCTGTTTCTATATAAATATATATATATATATATATACTTTTTATGTTATATTACATAGTATACATATTATTACGTTACTGAAATTGAAATGGAGAAATTCAATACATTGACAACACATGCAGAATGATGAGAAGCGTGATGTTTCTAAAAATAATTACGCAAACTCCTACCGCTTGAGATGACAAAACAAAAAAGCAGGGTAAAAAAAGTCGGCAAAGTGATGTGTATAGCAGCTGAGTGGAATGACGGAGGGTATACTGGTTAAGTTAAGTACCTGAGGAAAATGAACTTGTGAAGTGCTCTTCTAAATGTTGTTGTTGATGAAGAGTTTTTTATGTCATCTGGGAGAGAGTTCCACAGACGGCATGCTGTAACATGAAAAGATTTGTGATAGATTTCCGTGCGATGGTGTGGGACAAGAAGTTTATTATTACCCCTAGTATTTCTGTTGTGGATTGAGCTGATGAAGAGGAAATTTTTGTATAGATATTTAGGTGTGTGGTTTGAAAGTATTTCGTAGAAAAGTGAAAGAATATGTAAATGCCTGCGGCCTTCTAGATTTAACCAGGATATTCTATTAAATGAGTCGGAAATAACATTGTATTTCCTAATATCACATATGAAGCGCACACAGGAATCCTCTGGAGCTTGGTTTTCAGTTCGCCTGAAAGGTCTTGGTATAGAGACAGTGCACTGCAAACAAAAGTACATATGATATCAAAATCATCGATCGATAACAAATAGGTATTTTTTGGCTGTAAAAATGGCCAAAAGTAGGACATTTTTTATTTCACTTATTGTATGTTCAAATGTTTACTCGATGCATGTTCTGTTGTGTTCTTAATTGTGGGCAGGTATGTAATAATCCGCTCTATTAAAGGTGTCAAGACAACATGAGAAGAAAGAAGATAAGAAGAACTGCGAATGTACAGGCATTAGATTTAGATTTTGGTCCCTGGGGTCGAAATACATTTTGATTAAGGTTAGGCATATTTTCACAATTAGTGTTAATTTTATGGTCTGCTTGGTTTGCATTGATTGGTTTTTCTATCACATGGATTGGATGTTTGGCATGGATTTATTCTTCCAACCATTTGATGGTTGATAAAGTATTGATCTTTGGAACCACATACACCCAGTGTATATTTTGTGTATACTTTTCAGCTCTTTTTCTGGGAGGAATGACATTGACCAAACAGGTCATTGAATGAATAGAGAAGAAACAAAAGGAAACACTCTATTGGAGAATTGGATTCACTCTTATGGAGAATGGACCAACGTGTAGGGACAGTGGTGTTGTATCCATTGATAATATAGAAATGTCCTTAAGATTGGGTGGGGTTGTTGTGGTTATAGCTTCCTTCATTTTTATTCATAGAAGGAAAACCTCTGCATTGGAACAGAAAATGAAACTTAAAGAACTAATTTTGAATTCAGCAAAGTAAGAGTTAAGGAATAAGGACTTTGTTCTTCTTCAAGCCAAAAGATTTCTAGGAAAAACAATTTTGGAAATGTAAGAGGAATAGTAGTGGATATTCCCTAAGTTTGAGTCAAATCAGTGGTTCCATGGCATAAATTATGATTATCATGTAGTATTACTTGAGGATGGCTTGAAAGATTGCAATCTTAAATAAATTTTGTTTTGGTCCTTCATCGATAAAATTGGACAATGATTGAGAATGGGTTTTTGGTCACATATTTTGGCCATTGTTATGCTGACTTAAAATGCTCAAAGTTATTTAATTTTGCTCTGCAAGTATTATCCATCTGCTTTTAGCTACCGGCAGAAATGAGGTGCTGTTTCTAATTATTTGACTGGATATGTGTTAAAACAAAGTCAGTCCTTAGTTGTTCATTAACCATAAATGAGAATGTAGACATTTAATTATTCTTTATGGCCGCCAGAGAGATGAATCAACAATATTTAACAAATCCTTTGAAGCATTAATGCCTCAAAACAACAGTATTGTTTCCTCCCACTGGCAACAATTCCCTCTCATCATATTTCCCTCGATCAAATTTTCTCCTTTCATAATGATACCCAAGAAAAATGGGAAGTATAGATTTTTGTTTTTCATAAAATTACATAAAATATTTCTTTTTGTGTCAGTTTATTGCTAAGTGAGTAAGTGGCTTGCTAGCCTGAGGTTAGTGGGGTCGAGTCCCACTTTAGGCCTGTGGATGTTGTATCTATTGTGGTGGTTTGGCCCCTGGGTCAAAAGTTAAAAAAAAAAGCCCTTTAACAAGCCAAAGGTATTCCAAGGGTCACGTGGACCAACAGGGACAGAGGCATCTAGGTAGAATTAAAAGTCCTCTTTATAACCTTTTGCTTTCTCTGTTCAATAATCATTATGTTTGTAAAGAAACCATTTTTTCTTGAGTGGGGTACACATATCTCACCAAAATATCACCATGAAAATTGTATTGTTTTTTTGTGTGTGCAAAAATAGACACCATTAATGTTAACAGCAAATTTAGTAGCTTGAGGTGGGGTGAGGTGGAGGTGTAGTTTAATGTTCTGTAACTGATGGACTCATCAAGTGGAAAAGTGCTACAATCAATTATTCATCATCAATGCTCTTAATCAATAAAGTAATTTTAAGTCGAGTGGATGTGTGCATCTTTCAAATTCTACTCTTAAAGGGCAGAATCAAGAAAATGGCATCTTCCTTGTATGCTGGGAGGTTGTTATGAATAGTATGGAATATATAATGAGAATCTTGGCAGAATGAATATTGCACATGGTTCAGCTTATTGCCCTACGATGTACATGTTTCTTGTCGCTCGTTTGTTTTCTGCGGGAAAAAATTTCAGTCAGTCAAATGCCTTATCCCTAATCACAAAGGATTCCAACGAAAATTGTGGGCATAAAAGAGTCTTGTTTGCAATTGATATTGTGAGCAGAAGTAAGCCGCTGGAAAAGTTGCTAAACGCCAGTTTTATCTTAGGAGCAGCAAAAGTGGGCCTCAAATTAATGCAAAAGACTGCACCAGTGACTGACAAAATGTTCTGACGGCCTAATTCTGGAAATATTTCAAACCAAAGGGATTATGCAGCAAAATGGAGGTAACACTATATTTCAATGTTTGTTTTCGTAATCTCTGGTCATTACTAGTAAGCTCAAAACAATCAAGAAGTTCTTATGGTTTCGGCCAAATGGCTGAAATGATGAAAATATTAAGCAGTTGCCGGGATGTAAATGACATAAGCATTTGGCATATTTTTGATTGCATTACATCTAGGAGACAAAATGCAAGCTCCTTTGAAAGCTACAAGTACCCAAATATAGTGACCTTCAAGGTTACCTTTTGGTATCATCTCATAATATTCTGTTTAATATGTCTGATGCGCAACAGATTTGTAACACCAGTTTATTTTTAAATGTATTTCACAAATCTCTCTTAGGATCCAGAGTGATATTCGTAAGCAGGTGACACGTTTGGTAACAGCCTTAGCTTCCCTTCCATGCAACAGTAAAGAAGCCGAGACTGGAGGACCAGCAATGTCTAAATGGGAATCAACTAGTTAGATAGATAGATAGTTTTATTCGCCATAGAACAATACATAATTGTATGGGCTTTGTCAAAAATTCAATTACATCAATTGTACACAGGTTCTTAGGAATAATAATGTACATGACATATATGAGTATTAAGGATTTAAAAAAGTTGAATTTCCTACATTGGGCTCTTTCTGTGTACTCTTGGACGCTATAAAAAACATTATTTAAAAAGAAATGTTTTAACATTTTTTTGAATTTATTTTCTTGGGGGAGTATTCGTTTTAACTCTTCAGGAAGCCGATTAAACAGTAGTCTTCCTGAAACTTCTGGGGTTTTTTTCAGTACTGCTACTCTGCAATGGCCATTATGAAGATTTTCCTTGCCCCTGGTGTCGTACTTGTGAACGTCCCTATTTCTGATCAGTGAAGGTGTTTTCGTGCAGGCATACAATATCACATTATACATATATATATACTGGGAATGGTCATGATTTTGTGACATTTGAAATACTCCCTGCAGGATTTTCTTGCATTTAGTTTAAATATAACCCTTAACGCACGTTTTTGAAGTGTGAGTATTCTATTGATGTTTCCATGTGCTGAACTCCCCCAGCAGACAATGCCATATCGAGCTATGGACTCAAATATACCATGATATACTGGGATTAATACTTCTGTATTACAATAGTTGGCAAGATTTTTTAAAAGGAATAGGGCTGAACATAATTTTTTACTACATTTTTCCATTTGAAACCTCCAGCTTAACTTGTTGTCTATTTCTAAACCCAATAAAGTGGTATGTTCTAACTCAGAAATCAATTGGTTTTCTATTTCTACAGAAATATTTGACTGAAGGTCTCTATTACTAAATACCAAGTAAACTGTTTTTCTTGCATTTAGTTGTAAATTATTTACATGCAGCCATTGAGCGACTGAATTCGCCATAGCATACATGTCTATTTCTAATTGAAATGATTTAGTATGACCTGCTATTAGACTTATGTCATCTGCATAGAGCACCACGTTATTATTCTCTGGAGAGATTATAGCTTTTTCAATGTCGTTCACATACACCAGGAAAAGTAAAGGCCCTAATACAGAACCTTGTGGAACACCATATTTAATAGTTTTCATTTTTGATTTGTAGGTAGCACCATTTTTTCCGACAATTTCTACATACTGTTTCCTATTTTCCAAAAAAGATGTAAGCCAATGATGAGCTACTCCCCTGATACCATAATGTTCTAGTTTAGTTAAAAAAAGTTATATCATCCTCTACATATATTTAATGAATTAATGTGGAAGTCCCCAATTTTATCACTTATTTTAAAATTTATTTTTGGCGTGGATCAAATATCATGTGTAATGCCATTTGCCTTTGAGTGTGTTCCTATATTTCTCATGCCCTGCTGCTAATGGCTTTAATATGATTAATGCTATTTTGTTCCCTTATAGGCTGCATGGATGAGACACCAAGGTAAACTTATTGATGGTTATTGCAGTGACAAACTAAATGAGCTTGTCTTACCTACTGTTGAGGAACCTGCTGGACTCTATCCTTTGGACAGTTTGACTCCTAACATATTGCATGAAAAGGAGAATTCAGCAATAGATGTGGTCAAAACTACAACTCAGGCATCATTTGGAATCCAACTGTTTAGAAACAGAAATAATAAATCTACCCCACATGTGCCATTCACTACTGGTGCTTCACTTCCTGTTACTGCTCCATTGTCTCCAGTTCCATCAGCTGCTCGACCAAGAGACTCTGGGCAGGCTTCCCTTCAAAGATGGCCCTATATGCTCAGAGTATTCACAGGTAATGAAATCGAATTGATAATCATGCACTAAAAAAAATAATAATGGAATGTTATTAGAGAATAATTCAGCAGTGCACTAGCTTTGTCCTAATTAATACACTGAATGCCTAGACACTGTGGTCTGCGTTTTTGCTCTTACAATGTTCTGCTTTGAAAGTTTGCCAAGCATTTTTTTTAGGAAGTATGTTGGAATCTGTCTTAATTCTTACTTCTACCTAAAATAACCTTCTATTCAGACTCAAATTGCCTCAGCTCTCAGTCACATCCCCTGTTGATTAAATCTGCATGATTAGATCCGAAGCCAATTCTACATCAATCAAAAAGGAAATAATTTAATATGCTATTTTGAAAAGGGCATGCGTGTAGAGGGATGGCACCTCCGATGTATATGAAGTTTTTTGCATCTCTTGAAGGAATGCACGCAAAGATTCAACCCGGATAGAATCCCTAATACTCAATAGGTTGCAATGAAGGAGTCTGCACCAAGGAAGGTGAAGACTATTCCATCAGCTTGGAAGAATATGGTGACTGTTTTTTGGGATTTGCAAGGAATAATCATCATTGAGTGTTTGAAAGCAAACTGGGTCAAGTTATTAAAGTGTTTGATGCTATGCACCATTATTACTGGCAACACATTCTCTAATATAAAGAAATGGCTGGCAGAAGGAGACTTAATTCAATTAAGGAAGTGATTGTGAAAACTAATGGTGATTTTATAGATTTGGAGCAATTGCATAATTTTAAAAAGATAAACAAACTGGAGCAGCATTGGGTGAAATTTAATGGCCTAAAAAAATACCTAAAAAATAAAAATGATTTATTTTGTAAAATGGGTGGTTTTCTTTCGCATGGACATTCCAAACTGCTCTTCAAAACATAGGTGGCAGGTCAGGGTTTACGCTGGTATGTTAGTTATATTTTTCTTTAAGAAAAATTACCATTATTCATCTTAAAATATTTGAAGCAGTTCATTAATAACAAAGACAAGTTTTTTGCCAAAATGAATATGTTTGTTATATCCTGGAAATGATATAGCTCTTACAAACTTCAGGGTATTCATACAAGCAACATGCATGCTTGTATTTCAATTTGTATTTGAGAAAGCTACCGAGTAATTTTGAAGTGGGTAAATACAGAGAGTGCTATTTACAATGATGAATGCATCACCAATATCCAAGGTTTATTTATTTTTGGGACCCATATGTGACAGTGAATTCAATTTGAAAAGAGCTATTTAATGCTGAAGCAATGCTTTTTTCTCTTATTGTTTATTCTGCAATTCATGACAGTGTCTTAATTTTGTTTTACAGCTCCTCTGGTGGGAATGCTAGCGCATTGTCTAATTTTCAGAAACATCTCATTGAACTTAAAAGATGCTATCCTAGCAGATCAAAGGAAGTAATAAATTTTCTTATTTTATTTTATGAAATCATCCAGATGCATTACATGTACTCTGATTCTGCTGGTTGCAATCAGTTTTTTCTAGGGTTAAGAAAATATTTTGTGGACATGAACCAGAACGGTCATTTTCTTTCCGTTAGTATCAAAGCAAAAATTTGAACTTGATATGTTACTTAAAATTTATAATAATTACTATAAAAATTTAATGCAAGTTATTTTTTAACATTCTTGGTAGGAAGTAACTCAAGATCTTGGGTTCTACTATCCGAGGAAAGTTTCAAACTTGGTAAATATTTAGTGCAGCAAACTTCTTTCTATCTTGTTCCATAAATCTCTCTACCCTTCATCATTCTTAACTATTCTATACATCATGCCTAATCTACTCCTTTTTCATCTATCTGTCCAATTCTCCCATTTCAGTATATCCAATATTTTTGTGACAATATCTGTTCCTTTGTACCTTCTGCGTACATATCTTGCTGCCTTTCTAGCCTCTCTCTTTCAGATTTTATTTATTATGGCCCTTGAGAGAATATTCGCCTTTTCAGTATTTCATTTGTCAAGACATAAGGGCTTAGCATACCTCACATATGCTATTGAGTGAATTATTTGTCATCTTTTATTGATCATTTATTTAACACTGATGAAAGATGAGGCCTTTGTAGATGTTATCCTGTGACAATACATAAGTCGTAACAATATAATTCCGTGTGGAAAAACAAAGCGTCTTCTTTCCTCATGAAGCAAAAACTACCATATGGCTGGAAGAAAACTTTAGATGTTATGATATATGTGGATATCATGTGAAATAGCTTACACAATATTTCTTCACTACATTTTGTTCCTAATTGGCAAGAGTTTCAGTGGGCTTGCATCTTTTATATTTAAGGTATTTGATAACCTCTAAGAACTTTATTTAAAAATGGATGGCTCAATAACATCTCATTTGGATTTGAACTGGTACACTCTTACCTCAAAGATGCACTAATTTAGAGACAACTTCGTGTGGTCTGCACTTTGAGCCATATCATGAAATACTCAGTCATGTTCTTTCTTTCTCATTGACGTGTGTCTTGTTTCAATGCAACAATTTCAGAGCGTAAAAATCATTCGCCTTGACTGGGACTCGAACCCAGATCCCTCAATATCCGGTCGAGTGCTTTAGCCACTTAAGCTACCGAGGCGTCCTCTTAAACTCTGAAATTTTGGGGCTTTTAAAGGAACTAGATGTTATGACGAAATACCGTACATACAATGTCACATGTATTCGTAGTCGTGCGCGAGGCGCCACTGTCCACGAGGTTAAAGCCAACTTTAAACACGTATGGTGTCTTCCCTTTGACAAATTCCAAAGAAACTGCGGGAGATGCCGCAACAGTAACTTTTAACGGAGTCATCCGCTAATGTGCATTTCAATGCAACAATTTCAGAGCGTAAAAATCATTCGCCTTGACTGGGACTCGAACCCAGATCCCTCAATATCCGGTCGAGTACTTTAGCCACTTAAGCTACCGAGGCGTCCTCTTAAACTCTGAAATTTTGGGGCTTTTAAAGGAACTAGATGTTATGACGAAATACCGTACATACAATGTCACATGTATTCGTAGTCGTGCGCGAGGCGCCACTGTCCACGAGGTTAAAGCCAACTTTAAACACGTATGGTGTTTTCCCTTTGACAAATTCCAAAGAAACTGCGGGAGATGCCGCAACAGTAACTTTTAACGGAGTCATCCGCTAATGTGCATTTCAATGCAACAATTTCAGAGCGTAAAAATCATTCGCCTTGACTGGGACTCGAACCCAGATCCCTCAATATCCGGTCGAGTGCTTTGCGGCATCTCCCGCAGTTTCTTTGGAATTTGTCAAAGGGAAAACACCATACGTGTTTAAAGTTGGCTTTAACCTCGTGGACAGTGGCGCCTCGCGCACGACTACGAATACATGTGACATTGTATGTACGGCATTTCGTCATAACATCTAGTTCCTTTAAAAGCCCCAAAATTTCAGAGTTTAAGAGGACGCCTCGGTAGCTTAAGTGGCTAAAGCACTCGACCGGATATTGAGGGATCTGGGTTCGAGTCCCAGTCAAGGCGAATGATTTTTACGCTCTGAAATTGTTGCATTGAAATGCACATTAGCGGATGACTCCGTTAAAAGTTACTGTTGCGGCATCTCCCGCAGTTTCTTTGGAATTTGTCAAAGGGAAAACACCATACGTGTTTAAAGTTGGCTTTAACCTCGTGGACAGTGGCGCCTCACGCACGACTACGAATACATGTGACATTGTATGTACGGTATTTCGTCATAACATCTAGTTCCTTTAAAAGCCCCAAAATTTCAGAGTTTAAGAGGACGCCTCGGTAGCTTAAGTGGCTAAAGCACTCGACCGGATATTGAGGGATCTGGGTTCGAGTCCCAGTCAAGGCGAATGATTTTTACGCTCTGAAATTGTTGCATTGAAATGCACATTAGCGGATGACTCCGTTAAAAGTTACTGTTGCGGCATCTCCCGCAGTTTCTTTGGAATTTGTGTGTCTTGTTAATCACTTTTCTCTTCACCCCCAGTTTCATCACATTTTAATGGTATCACAGCTCTAATGTAAAATTAATAATAATAATTTCAATGATGCATAAAATAGATCTTTGTAACTTTAAATTCCACTTTGAACTTACTTATTGAAAGCATTTCTGTGATCTATGATGATTGACTGACCTAAGTTTTCTGCTCTGCTTTCAGTGCAATCGCCAGTGGTTGAGCAAGGAGAGTGTGTGCCCTATTTGCAGAAAATATACTAGAATGACGGATGAGTTTCCTACATTGAAGGTGGTGTGATTTTGAACTTTTTAGTCAGGAATACACTAGGTGAAATTCTTTACATCCTTTTATTGACAAACATGGTACTTAAAGTTGGTACGATTTTATTAATGTTTGATGAACCATTAAGATGTTAGAATTGTTCCCTTTTTAACT
Organism: Hetaerina americana; assembly: GCF_022747635.1. NCBI lineage: Eukaryota > Metazoa > Arthropoda > Insecta > Odonata > Calopterygidae > Hetaerina > Hetaerina americana. The sequence goes on from NW_027287330.1 coordinate 37,840, forward strand.
TTTTAATATTTGACTGCAGAAAGAAATGTTTTATTTTCATCCTGTTAATATACTTATCATCATCGTCATCAGTATCTCCATTCTAAGATTGATTTACTGAAGCCCTCGATTATTCTCTCTTTGGTGTTTTTCCTTCACCTCTGAGAACTTTTCTGTTTGACAGCCCTCATAATTTGCCTTATATACATCTTTCCTCAAAATTTGATATCTGGTTCAGCCTCTCTTCCGCAGGCAAGGATTTTCTTCCTATTGATTTGATATTCCTGAAGTACGCATTCAGAACCGCTTGCAGTTTTTCTCATGTTCCTGCAAGTACTGCAGTGCCATCTGCAAACCAGGGCATATTCTTTCTTCCCATCTCAAACTCCTTTGATGCCCAATTCTTTTTCCTCTTTTGCCTCCTCTAGGTATACATTGAATAGTACTGGCGAGAGATTGCATCCTAGTCTAAAACCTTTGGTTATTTTGACTTCTATTTTCTTTCCATTTTCCATTTCCATGGTTATTACCTGATTTTTGTGGAGTTGATGGAGTACTCTTTGTCTTATTTGTATTATCCTGTAAAGTGTTTTTCATTCGTGAGACATCAAGCTCAATGCTCTGTGCATTTACATATTAATGTGGTCTTTGGTATTGCACTTGTCACATTTTTCTCAAAGTCCTCTTGGAAGTTTCCTACTGTCGTAGATGCCTCTGATTATTCCAGATAGGTTTTCCTTCAATTTTCGCTTGAGTGTCTTCATACTTTTTCTTTTTATTTTGTCAAATCCTTGTGCTTTGCTTTTCTTCAGGTCTTTCACAACTCAATTTGGGGTTTTGTCAAATTTGTTTCTAAGTATCTCTGGGCTCTGTTTGCCTTTTTCTATCATGATTTTTTCTTTAATTAAGTCACCTACTTACGTGAGTTAAGTATTTTCTACTTATGTAATTAAGTGGAATACTTCAATTTATTCCTTGCATTTATTCCCAATGTTTTCATAAATTTGAATAAATAAATTGATAAATTTTTTCCGTCGCTGAAATTTCGCCACAAAGGTTACAGTCTTATAAAAGTGGTAAGTAAATAAATAAACAGTCGCCCTAGTAACCGAAAGCGCTCTCATTTTTTCGTTTTTTGAAAAATCATTTTTTTGAAACTCGTTCGGGAAAACTATTATTCGGGAAGTAGTATTCGGGAAATTACGTTCGGGAATTTGTCATTCGGGAAGGGGACTTTCGGGAAAAATGCTATTCGGGAAAGTACTTTCGTGACAATGATAGATAATCGGGACGACTACGCTCCACATAAAGCGCCGGGAGATGACATCCCGAACGAGGCCCTTCGACCGATACCTGACTCGCTCGCAGCTCACCTTATTACGCTTGCCACGGCTTGCTTCTCCATGTGACATTTTCCATCCATCTGGAAATCGACGAAAGTCATTCCGTGGCCGAAACCGCCAAGGTCCACTCGGAACGTAGAAAACTAGCGGCTTCCCCAGGATCGCCCTGCTAGCGACCCTGGGGAAGCCGCTTGAGAGGATACTTCTGCCATATCTCCTGAAGTACATCGCGGCCCACTCAATCTTGCCGCCAGTATAGTACGGTTTTCGGGAGGAAAACTATCACACACCAGCGCGTCCGTCTCGTGGAACAGGTGACGGCCGGATTCTATCGGCGATGCTGCTCAACGGCGGCGTTCTCTGACATAAGGAAAGCCTTCGACCGGGTTTGACGCGCTGACATGAGAGGGAAACTTACAAAACACTGGTTTCCGAATTGGCAGCGGCACTAACTGATACCATACTTGATAAGGACTTACCGTGTCGCCTGGGGACGCGCGCTTTCACAGCCGAAACAGGTCAGCGCAGGCGTGCCGCAAGGTCGGTGTTCGGACGGATAGTTTTTAACCTATCTATGACAAACCTCCCGGTGGACCATGGGTGATATACCATGGGGGAGAAATCCTCATGGGCACCGAGGAGGCACCGTGGAAAGTAGAGGTTACCCATCTAGGCGTAATATTGAATAAAATACTGACATTCAAAACTCACGCCCTCGCGACCACCAGGAAGGAGAGAGGTAGACGACTCGCCACTACTGCGGTTACCATGCCACTCCATCAAGACGAAGACGTCCCGGAGGTGACGGAAAAAGGGCCGCTTAGCAGTATACTTGGACTTGGATGGAACTATGCCACAGAAATACTCCACGCCTTAACGGATACTACCCATCGAAGATGTCATCAAGACTCGCGCGACGGCCTTTTATGAGGAGTTTGAAGGCAAAAAATAAGAACACTTGTAGCCAATCGGTGGTCTAAAACCTGTCTCCAGGGTAAGGTACAAACGCCCAAGATCAGCAACGGGACAAGACGACGACCAACCATCGATGAAAAGGGAACGGAGTTGATTGCACCCTTCTTCGGCGACGGGCTAAGACGCCGAAAACACACCAGATGAATGATTTAATTATCGGGCAGCTACGAGCCGAGCGTCAAGAGGAAATGTTTTGTTATAAATAAGACGAGGAGTTATAATTCCCTCCCCTTTTCTCCTCCGTTACCCCTCCTCTGAGCCCGTCAGTCGGGCCTACACACCAGAGGTACCCAGTCTGGCCCTGCAAATCTCATGACGTCCCATGACGCCTCTGAGTCCGTCGGTCGAACCAACGACCACACAAGAGACTTGTCCCGCTCGCACGTCCCTACTCCCCGGTGCCTAAACCCTATTGTTTGCAAAGGGTAAAAGAAAAACTCATAGACCAAATACGACTCTCTCATTCTGTGCTACGCTCCCACCAATGATGTCGCGACATCAAACCACGCGACATTATTCTGGGGTCAGGTGTGGGGTGGCACAGAAACTTCTACTAGTCTCGAACCCGTAACGCGTAAACCTTGTTCGCTCAAGTGGTTCATTACGAGTAACATTCCAAAATCGTTACATTCCTAATATTTTTTAAGTTCTCATGAGAATGCTGGAATATATCTAGTCTTCGTCGCCGTATCAACAATATATTTTCTCTGTTTCGGGTATGTAGTTCGAACCAAAATTTTATTGGTCTAGTTTAACCCATATTAATTTTCAAATTTCTGTGTCGCGCGTTAATGTTTCCCGCCATTGCTTGGCCTAGTTATTCCCCCCTAATCCCCCTCTCTCCCCATATGTCACCTTCCCCAAGGGGTTCCGCTAGCCTAGTTGATTTCAACACTTGTGTGTGCTCAATTGAGCCTGCCAACTCAGCCCCACCCAGAGGGAACAATGTATCTATTCACATGCAACACTTTGGATAGTCATGTTTATTTAATTCCGAATTTCAGTGGTGGCGATGATCTGACGGACGAGATATTTTTAGAATGCCCAAAAATAACGAGCCACCACGTAGCTCTTAGAGTGACTCTTTGCGTAGCCCGTTAACGCCTGCATGGACCGGCCGCAGAATATGCTTTGCCCAATCCTCGCATTCCAGAAGGTTTGGAAAATTTTCCAGCTGCCTGCGTAGGATTTTTGACAGCTCATGTATCCCACCTCTCCCTAGAACGGACGTTTTCAAATTTCGCCCAGTTATCTATTGAATTTCTTGACCACCTTCTCTACTAGGTTAATAAAAATCGCGCGCCGGTTGCAAGATTCTATGAAAGAATCAAACTCAGAGGCTTTAAAGTTTATGATAGAACATAGAGGCGATTCAAGAGAGGCGATATCAAGGGGCGATTGCTTTTTGTCAAGAAGCAATTCCGCAGGCAGTCAACACACCTCCTTCATTGATCGCATGCAGTCGGAGGCTAGAGCTAACACCACAAATTCGAGATATGCCGCAAAATGCTTTCCCTGTAGGCGCGCGGGCCATCCAGCCCGCGACTGTGGTTCTAAAACCCGAGCCTTTTTTCACTGCGGGGCAATGGGACGTATTTTCCGAGACTGTTACCTACTGTGCTACAGGGTATGCAAGCAAGTTGGCCACCGTCCAATCAATTGTCCAGAGTATGCTCAAACCACACGGGCTCGGAAAACGGGATGACCCCTACCAGCGGGTCGGAGAAGGGTCATTTAGCCATCACAATGACAAAAGGGAACACGATTAGCCTTCAGATACTAGGCTAATTGCACCACTTCCTAGTTGTTACAGGCGCGGTGGCCGCTGTAATGCACGAAAGAGTTTTCCCTCATGATAAATTCGGAATAGCCCCGTACGACCGCGTAGTGAGGAGCGCTTCAGGTCATGGGTCATTGGTGACTAACGGTCCGAGACGCGTACCTTTCTGTATGGGCAATCGCCTTTACCCTCATGATGCTTTAGTAATAAATCTAGGAGACACACACAATGAGAGCATACGTAGTTGGCTTGGATTTTATGAAAAAGTATGGTGGCAAGATTTCTTTCGAGAACAACACCATTCAATTTGAACCTGATCACATGAAGTCTTTAGATTCCGTATGCAGTAAAGGAGAGGAAGTAGATTTAATACGGTGCGACACTATGTTTCATAAACTGAATGGCTTCGTAGAGAATGGCGATCGGGCAGGGTGGAAGTAGATTTAATTTCGTATGAGAATCCCCCTTTAGGACCCTTTGAAGAGGCCGAGGGGGTGTTGGCCCCCCTCGAGGAGAGAGGGAAGAAGAGGTTTGCTTGCGTCAAGAGATAAGTAAAGGTTCCTCCGAGCTCGTACATCATGGCAGGCGCTTGTAAGAACGATATGGCAAGTAAAGAAGTGGTGAAAGAATGGGAATATGGCAATGTTTTGGTACCCCCAATGATAATACGAGTTGAAGAAGAAGGAACGATTCCTATTTAGCTATGTAAAGGCGAGAAATTTGTTAACAAAGAAACAGAAATACCAGTAGCGATGATAGAAAAGTGTATAATTGAAACTGTAAATGAATATTTGGTCGAAGACGTAAAATTATGGCCCAAAAAATGTCCGCAAAGGGACACCTCCCGGAAAGCTGCAATCCAGAAGTGCCTATCACTGCCTATATAGTTTAGCAGGCCTTCTTACTTCCTGACCTTCTTCGACGGCTGCGTCGAAGTGTTCACGTGGTTCGCGGAGCACGGGACCGGCTGGACCATTGGACTCTGAATGCTCCTCGTTGTATTGCAGACGGTTTGGAAAGTGGCCACGTTCTTTTTGTGCAAGCTTTGAAGAAAGAGTAGAAGGCGTACAAATTTCCTAGGCACGAAGTTGGCGCCAGATGAAAGAGACTTAATACGACTGAAAATGTCGCCGTCTTCACAATTGATTTCAAGTGCCGTTTTGTAAAACATCAACAAGAGAAAAGTGCGACAACCATAGTGATATTCTTATGTTTTTTGTAATTTCATGACTTTTTCAGCCAACTATCGGCCTAATAAAACGTCGAAGGCACTACATAAATGTAGTGTTATGAATTTTACAAATGTAAACGAGTGACCACCGTGAAGTTGAATGATTTTTTTTTTGACATCGTTATTATTGGTATGATTTTTATTCATTACTTGTTCCGATGTGTAAAAGAGTGCACATTTATTTGGGGGTAAGGCACCACCATCTATTTTACATCTGTATTGTCGATTGCTGGTGACAATATATTAAATGGCACACACGCCGCACTTCCGGGCCTATGAATAGATTCACAAAAACTCTTTCAGGACGGTCTTGATTTCTTCACATTGTCTGCTTGTTTGGCCCTATGCCACTCACCGAAGCCGAAAACTTCGGCCATTTCGAATTTTCAGTCAACAGCTGCTTTGCTTGGACGTGTTTTGGCTTGTCTTCGGATTTTTCCTGTTCCAAGAAATGGTTCAAAGAATCTGCATCAAATTCTGTGAAAAACGAAATAAGTGCACGGACGCGTTCCGAATGTTGAGTTTGGCATATGGAGAAGCTACCTTGGACCGAAGCAGCGTTTATGGGTGGTACAAAATGTTCTCAGGGGGCAATTATATATTCACATTTCCGATCAAATGAAATCCTGTAAACATTTCCCTTCACCTGCACATTCAAATACACAGGAGCAAACCTTATACAGAGCACCCTCACCACATCATAATATTTGCTCCAGGCATCTTTTGATTCCATTTAAATGGAATCCAAAAATTCCTATATTAAATTCATTGAAACTATTTGAAATTATAAACGCTGGAAAAAGGGAATTTAAAGTTAGGAGACCTCTTATGGACCATTTCGATCAAAGGAAATTCGTGTTCTCTTAAAACGGTGGTAAGGAATCAGATTGAGAATACAAACGTCAGCGGATCGATTCTCGGTCAAGTTTCTTTGTTTAAATATATTTCATTCTTTTATTAATACATTTGTAAATTACATTTAAAATATTATTTGAAAATATTTTGAAGGAAAAAATTGTTTTCTTTTATATTTTTCAGTTTATGTTTTAATGTATTCTTAATTCTGAATTTATTAAATGTCTTCTTTCAATTAATGCAATTATTTTAAATGCAAAAAAGGAATTTTAAATTTAGCCAATTTTCTTACATCTATTCCTACAAAGGAAGGTGACGACGGTCCGTCGGTCGGTAGGGTGGCAAGGCGTAAGATTGATTTTTAAAGCGGAGTAATGAAAGTTGACAAGTAGCACCCCAAGGACGTCAATCTTAAGCTTGAATTTTTAAACCATTTCATTGGTCAAACGTTCTATCCATACGCGAGGTGACCAGCGGGAGCAATAATGGTAACAGCCTCAACCGACGTCGAGATAAGATACGAGAAAATATTGTTTTTCTTACGCTGTAAAAATCTAATAAAGTTGTATAGGGATTGCGATCACATACTCTACACTGTCAAAATATTTTTCCACCAACTGTTGGAGGGAAGGGGAGTATTTTGGAGTCCCCAGTTACCGTTTACATTAAATAATAACGGAAAAAAGACTAACATTAATTGACATATTTTAGATTTAAAAGATGACCTTGGTTGTTCTATCCGGTGTGGCATCGTTTCTATCCCAGGAAATATGTATTTTCTGGGATTAACTGCTACAACGCAGAATGGTCCATTACGGATAATATTAATTTTACTTCACTCGAATTTTCCCTGGAGAAATCAACCTAAATGTTTGCTTTTATTCTTCTTTTGGTACCCACTGGTAGTAAATATGTGATATTTGCTCCATAATTCTTTTTTCCATGAATTCAGAAATTTATTTCTTATATAACATTTTATAAAGACATGAATATAAATAATAACAATTTTCAATAAAAACAAATACATTTCATAACAACTATGCTTTATAAACAGTCATGATTTCTATCGTCCATTGCCCATTTAGCATTTTATTTCCTCTACAAAATTCCTTTTTTTTGGCAGAACATATTTAAAAAATTTCTATTTAAAAACATAAATGAGATCACATTACTTTTTTTAATTCTCAACATTACTTTTGGCTTAATTTTGCCGACAGACATTACCTAATATTCATCCAAAGTAAAATTTGTATGGAAATTGGAAAGAAAAATAATTTCAACAATATTTATTTTTCAATATTTAATTGATTTTTTCAGTGGGAATGGCATTTGGCCTGGCATTCGCCCTGGGTGAAAGGGAAACCCGTAAAAAACCTTCACAGGCCGCCTTATAATACAATTCAAATGACAATTTTTCATGACAATTCAAATGACAATTGCTAATGACAAATACAATTTTTACAATATTTCAAAGAACGTACAGAGGATATTCGTAGTACATGAACAATTTCAGATAATTATGCAACACATACACAAAATACACAGGTGTGACATGTCTGTAAATTCGCAGTGTGTTGATAGAGACTCATGCGTACCAAATACCACTCACACTATACACATTCACACAGGTTAGTCAAAACAGGCTTCTAATACTAGTGCAACTGGTTAGGTCTACCAAAACCCAATTATCTATCCGTTCGTTAGTTACCAATGCATTCCCACGCACACACACACACACACTCCTAACTACACCCATCCAAGCACACAATGTGTATCCTACAAGTGTTCACAATGAAATGATGGCGAGTGTCTTAAAATGTGTTGGAGAGATTGGAAGTGTAACAGTGGTAATATTTACATCCATAAAACATCCCTTTACAATTGAAAAACGTACAATAATGCATTCAGAAAATACAAAAGTGAGTAAAATAATTTCTTCGGCTCCTCTTCATCGCATCCGTGGAGGACTCCGTGCTCGTCGTTGGTGCGCCGGGCCTGAAATGACGTCATACCTAAGTTACTACTGACACATAATCTTTTTAAACTCGTGGGAGTATTCATATGAACATGAACCACTTTGAGGCTTGAAGGAATCTTATTCTTTACGACCAAGTAACATTACTTCAGAATATATTTTCAACTATCTAGTTTTGAATTATAGGAATGCAATAATTCTAAGCTTTGCCTCACTAGACAATATTTACTTGGTATTTATATACATATATATATATACTATATATATATAAATATATATATATATATATATATATATATATATATAAATATGCATATATTTTAATTTATATATAAAATGAATTTATCACAAATTCCTTTTTTTTCAATCAACATAGTAATTATGGCAGAGTATTATGAAATATTTATGTAAAAAAAATTCTGCTGTGAATTCTGAACACGGGAATTTAAGTTATAAGTTATGTCTCTAAAACATAGACAATGATATTAAGAAAAAGTTTTTTCATTTACTTATCTTCTGAAGTTTTCCGAAGTTTAAATGGACAATTTCAGATCATCTATATTTACCTACACATTTGTTTGGATATTAAGGAAAAAGGAATTAAAACGTTTAACTATATCTTCATCATGAGCTGAAAGTCTTTCAGGGCAAGAGATGAAAGGAAGGAACCGAACTTAAATGGGGACTCCACTTTCTTCGTATCATTCTACAGACCCAACATCAAAGTAATTACCAAATGGGCCCCTGCTCCGTCCCGTTTTGTGACGCTGAGCGAACGCCATGTTTGTTACCCTGAGTGCCGGAATTACATGATGGCATTTGGAAATCATCGGACTTAGAATTATAGGAATTGGATTACTTTTGATTCACTCTCCCGAACATTATTCTAAACCGTGAAAAATACAGACTTTATATTCAATGAAATTCTCATATTGTCCAGGCGAAGAAATACAATTTATACAAATATGTTCGACGAAACGCGTTCAATGCCTCTAAATTAAAATGGGAAATGATAACATTGTCCAAATACATACTACAGCGTGATCCAAACTAGTCCCATAATTCTTCTGTCTTCAATCGGCGTCCCCTCGGTTCGACGTCTTGCTGACTAGAGGACTTCAATCCTAAGGGTTTAAGGCTCAACCTATCCCCACGGCGATTTTTTGCCGTAGTCAATTCTCCATTGGTGGCTCCATTCTTCAATCTGCAGTGGTCGTCAACGTTCGTCAAACTCCTTGAAGATATAGTAAGAAGAATAGTGAATTTAAAAAAACACAGGATATTGGCGGCTTCAACCATCGACACTTACAATCAACCCAAGTCTAAAATAACCTTAGAATATTGAAACACAGGTAACTGCGAAAAGAGAGCCATTAACATTCCCTCAAAAGTACTTACAAAAAAATACACCATATCATTAGAATATGCTTAACCGTAAAAGCAATACATTGAAATCACTTATGGTCCATGTTTTCTCCTACCCCAACAATGAATATCTAAGAAAAAGTTAGACCTTAAAATACTGTTTAAAATAATACTAGAAGTTACACAATAAATAAAAATACTCACAAGTGTTGCATGATGAAGGTCTTCCCTCTCCCCAATTCATTCCACGTCTTGCTCAGTCAATGTCGTTCAACTCTGAAAATGAACGCATTAGTATACAAATAAAATACACTGGGTGTGTTTGGTTCCAAAGAGCGATCCTTCTATCAACCATCAAACTGTTGGAAAAACGACACCATGCCGAACACCAATCCAAGTGATGGAAGAGGAGAAGAACCAATCAATAAGAATCAAACAGACCATAAAATTAACACTAACCGCGAAAATACGCCTAAACTTAATCGAATTGTAATTCGACCCTAATGGTCCAAATCTAACCCTAGCATCCTAAATGATGGTCCATTCTTCATTGGAGTGGGTCTTTTCTTTATAATGGTGGCTCCATTCTCCATAAGAGTGCTTCTTTTGTTTCTTCTCTCTTCGGGCGACGTCTTTTTCCGTCAATGTCGTTCCCCTCTGAAAAAGAACGGATTAGTAAACAAATAAAATACACTAGGTGTTAGTGGTTTCAAAAATCGATCCTTCCATCAACCATCAAACATTTGGAAGAACGACACCATGCCGAACACCAATCCACGTGATAGAGGAGGAGAAGAACCAATCAATGAGAATCAAAAACACCATAAAATTAATACTAACCGCGGAAATACGCCTAACCTTAATCGAAATGTAATTCGACCCTTATGGTCCAAATCTAACCCTATCTTCCTAAATGATGGTCCATTCTTCATTGCAGTAGGTGTATTATTCATAAAAGTGGCTCCATTCTCCATAAGAGTGCTTCTTTTGTTTCTTCTCTCTTCGCGCGACGTCTTGTTCCGTCAATGTCGTTCCCCTCTGAAAAAGAACGGATTAGTAAACAACTAAAATACACTGGGTGTGTTTGGTTCCAAAGATCGATTCTTCCATCAACCATCAAACATTTGGAAGAACGACCCCATACCGAACACCAATCCACGTGATGGAGGAGGAGAAGAACCAATCAATGAGAATCAAAAACACCATAAAATTAACACTAACCGCGGAAATACGCCTAACCTTAATCGAAATGTAATTCGACCCTTATGGTCCAAATCTAACCCTATATTCCTAAATAATGGTCCATTCTTCATTGGAGTGGGTCTTTTCTTCATAACATTGGGTCCATTCTCCATAAGAGTGCTTCTTTTGTTTCTTCTCTCTTCGGGCGACGTCTTGGTCCGTCAATGTCGTTCCCCTCTGAAAAAGAACGGATTAGTAAACAAATAAAATACACTAGGTGTTAGTGGTTTCAAAGATCGATCCTTCCATCAACCATCAAACATTTGGAAGAACGACACCATGCCGAACACCAATCCACGTGATGGAGGAGGAGAAGAACCAATCAATGAGAATCAAAAACACCATAAAATTAACACTAACCGCGGAAATACGCCTAACCTTAATCGAAATGTAATTCGACCCTAATGGTCCAAATCTAACCCTATATTACTAAATAATGGTCCATTCTTCATTGGAGTGGGTGTATTATTCATAAAAGTGGCTTCATTCTCCATTAGAGTGCTTCTTTTGTTTCTTCTCTCTTCGGGCGACGTCTTGTTCCGTCAATGTCGCTCCCCTCTGAAAAAAAAAGGATTAGTAAACAAATAAAATACATTGGGTGTTAGTGGTTTCAAAGATCGATCCTTCCATCAACCATCAAACATTTGGAAGACCGACACCATGCCGAACACCAATCCACGTGATAGAGGAGGAGAAGAACCAATCAATGAGAATCAAAAACACCATAAAATTAACACTAACCGCGGAAATACGCCTAACCTTAATCGAAATGTGATTCGACCCTAATGGTCCAAATCTAACCCTATCTTCCTAAATGTTGGTCCATTCTTCATTGCAGTAGGTGTATTATTCATAAAAGTGGCTCCATTCTCCATAAGAGTGCTTCTTTTGTTTCTTCTCTCTTCGGGCGACGTCTTGTTCCGTCAATGTCGTTCCCCTCTGAAAAAGAACGGATTAGTAAACAAATAAAATACACTGGATGTTAGTGGTTTCAAAGATCGATGCTTCCATCAGCCATCAAACATTTGGAAGAACGACCCCATGCCGAACACCAATCCACGTGATGGAGGAGGAGAAGAACCGATCAATGAGAATCAAAAACACCATAAAATTAACACTAACCGCGGAAATACGCCTAACCTTAATCGAAATGTAATTCGACCCTAATGGTCCAAATCTAACCCTATCTTCCTAAATGATGGTCCATTCTTCATTGGAGTAGGTGTATTATTCATAAAAGAGGCTCCATTCTCCATAAGAGTGCTTCTTTTGTTTCTTCTCTCTTCGGGCGACGTCTTGTTCCGTCAATGTCGTTCCCCTCTGAAAAAGAACGGATTAGTAAACAAATAAAATACACTGGGTGTGTTTGGTTCCAAAGATCGATTCTTCCATCAACCATCAAACATTTGGAAGAACGACCCCATACCGAACACCAATCCACGTGATGGAGGAGGAGAGGAACCAATCAATGAGAATCAAAAACACCATAAAATTAACACTAACCGCGGAAATACGCCTAACCTTCATCGAAATGTAATTCGACCCTTATGGTCCAAATCTAACCCTATATTCCTAAATAATGGTCCATTCTTCATTGGAGTGGGTCTTTTCTTCATAACATTGGGTCCATTCTCCATAAGAGTGCTTCTTTTGTTTCTTCTCTCTTCGGGCGACGTCTTGGTCCGTCAATGTCGTTCCCCTCTGAAAAAGAACGGATTAGTAAACAAATAAAATACACTAGGTGTTAGTGGTTTCAAAGATCGATCCTTCCATCAACCATCAAACATTTGGAAGAACGACACCATGCCGAACACCAATCCACGTGATAGAGGAAGAGAAGAACCAATCAATGAGAATCAAAAACACCATAAAATTAACACTAACCGCGGAAATACGCCTAACCTTAATCGAAATGTAATTCGACCCTTATGGTCCAAATCTTACCCTATCTTCCTAAATGATGGTCCATTCTTCATTGCAGTAGGTGTATTATTCATAAAAGTGGCTCCATTCTCCATAAGAGTGCTTCTTTTGTTTCTTCTCTCTTCGGGCGACGTCTTGTTCCGTCAATGTCGTTCCCCTCTGAAAAAGAACGGATTAGTAAACTAATAAAATACACTGGGTGTGTTTGGTTTCAAAGATCGATGCTTCCATCAACCATCAAACATTTGGAAGAACGACCCCATGCCGAACACCAATCCACGTGATGGAGGAGGAGAAGAACCAATCAATGAGAATCAAAAACACCATAAAATTAACACTAACCGCGGAAATACGCCTAACCTTAATCGAAATGTAATTCGACCCTTATGGTCCAAATCTAACCCTATATTCCTAAATAATGGTCCATTCTTCATTGGAGTGGGTCTTTTCTTCATAACAGTGGGTCCATTCTCCATAAGAGTGCTTCTTTTGTTTCTTCTCTCTTCGGGCGACGTCTTGTTCCGTCAATGTTGTTCCCCTGTGAAAAAGAACGGATTAGTAAACAAATAAAATACACTAGGTGTTAGTGGTTTCAAAAATCGATCCTTCTATCAACCATCAAACATTTGGAAGAACGACACCATGCCGAACACCAATCCACGTGATAGAGGAGGAGAAGAACCAATCAATGAGAATCAAAAACACCATAAAATTAACACTAACCGCGGAAATACGCCTAACCTTAATCGAAATGTAATTCGACCCTTATGGTCCAAATCTAACCCTATCTTCCTAAATGATGGTCCATTCTTCATTGCAGTAGGTGTATTATTCATTATTGGGGCTCCATTCTCCATAAGAGTGCTTCTTTTGTTTCTTCTCTCTTCGGGCGACATCTTGTTCCGTCAATGTCGTTCCCCTCTGAAAAAGAACGGATTAGTAAACAAATAAAATACACTGGATGTTAGTGGTTTCAAAGATAGATGCTTCCATCAGCCATCAAACATTTGGAAGAACGACACCATGCCGAACACCAATCCACGTGATGGAGGACGAGAAGAACCAATCAATGAGAATCAAAAACACCATAAAATTAACACTAACCGCGGAAATACGCCTAACCTTAATCGAAATGTAATTCGACCCTAATGGTCCAAATCTAACCCTATCTTCCTAAATGATGGTCCATTCTTCATTGGAGTAGGTGTATTATTCATAAAAGAGGCTCCATTCTCCATAAGAGTGCTTCTTTTGTTTCTTCTCTCTTCGGGCGACGTCTTGTTCCGTCAATGTCGTTTCCCTCTGAAAAAGAACGGATTAGTAAACAAATAAAATACACTGGATGTTAGTGGTTTCAAAGATCGATGCTTCCATCAGCCATCAAACATTTGGAAGAACGACACCATGCCGAACACCAATCCACGTGATGGAGGACGAGAAGAACCAATCAATGAGAATCACAAACACCATAAAATTAACACTAACCGCGGAAATACGGCTAACCTTAATCGAAATGTAATTCGACCCTTATGGTCCAAATCTAACCCTATCTTCCTAAATGATGGTCCATTCTTCATTGGAGTAGGTGTATTATTCATAAAAGAGGCTCCATTCTCCATTAGAGTGCTTCTTTTTTTTCTTCTCTCTTCGGGCGACGTCTTGTTCCGTCAATGTCGTTCCCCTCTGAAAAAGAACGGATTAGTAAACAAATAAAATACACTGGATGTTAGTGGTTTCAAAGATCGATGCTTCCATCAGCCATCAAACATTTGGAAGAACGACCCCATGCCGAACACCAATCCACGTGATGGAGGAGGAGAAGAACCAATCAATGAGAATCAAAAACACCATAAAATTAACACTAACCGCGGAAATACGCCTAACCTTAATCGAAATGTGATTCGACCCTAATGGTCCAAATCTAACCCTTTCTACCTAAATGATGGTCCATTCTTCATTGGAGTAGGTGTATTATTCATAAAAGTGGCTTCATTCTCCATTAGAGTGCTTCTTTTGTTTCTTCTCTCTTCGGGCGACGTCTTGTTCCGTCAATGTCGCTCCCCTCTGAAAAAAAAAGGATTAGTAAACAAATAAAATACACTGGGTGTTAGTGGTTTCAAAGATCGATCCTTCCATCAACCATCAAACATTTGGAAGAACGACACCATGCCGAACACCAATCCACGTGATGGAGGACGAGAAGAACCAATCAATGAAAATCACAAACACCATAAAATTAACACTAACCGCGGAAATACGGCTAACCTTAATCGAAATGTAATTCGACCCTTATGGTCCAAATCTAACCCTATATTCCTAAATAATGGTCCATTCTTCATTGGAGTAGGTGTATTATTCATAAAAGTGGCTCCATTCTCCATTACAGTGCTTCTTTTGTTTCTTCTCTCTTCGGGCGACGCTTGTTCCGTCAATGTCGTTCCCCTCTGAAAAAGAACGGATTAGTAAGCAAATAAAATACACTGGGTGTGTTTGGTTCCAAAGATCGATCCTTCCATCAACCATCAAACATTTGGAAGAACGACCCCATGCCGAACACCAATCCACGTGATGGAGGAGGAGAAGAACCAATCAATGAGAATCAAAAACACCATAAAATTAACACTAACCGCGGAAATACGCCTAACCTTAATCGAAATGTGATTCGACCCTAATGGTCCAAATCTAACCCTATCTTCCTAAATGATGGTCCATTCTTCATTGCAGTAGGTGTATTATTCATAAAAGTGACTCCATTCTCCATAAGAGTGCTTCTTTTTTTCTTCTCTCTTCGGGCGACGTCTTTTTCCGTCAATGTCGTTCCCCTCTGAAAAAGAACGGATTAGTAAACTAATAAAATACACTGGATGTTAGTGGTTTCAAAGATCGATGCTTCCATCAACCATCAAACATTTGGAAGAACGACCCCATGCCGAACACCAATCCACGTGAAGGAGGAGGAGAAGAACCAATCAATGAAAATCTCAAACACCATAAAATTAACACTAACCGCGGAAATACGGCTAACCTTAATCGAAATGTAATTCGACCCTTATGGTCCAAATCTAACCCTATCTTCCTAAATGAAGTCCATTCTTCATTGGAGTAGGTGTATTATTCATAAAAGTGGCTCCATTCTCCATTAGAGTGCTTCTTTTGTTTCTTCTCTCTTCGGGCGACGTCTTGTTCCGTCAATGTCGTTCCCCTCTGAAAAAGAACGGATTAGTAAACAAATAAAATACACTGGGTGTGTTTGGTTCCAAAGATCGATTCTTCCATCAACCATCAAACATTTGGAAGAACGACCCCATACCGAACACCAATCCACGTGATGGAGGACGAGAAGAACCAATCAATGAGAATCAAAAACACCATAAAATTAATACTAACCGAGGAAATACGCCTAACCTTAATCGAAATGTAATTCGACCCTTATGGTCCAAATCTAACCCTATATTCCTAAATAATGGTCCATTCTTCATTGGAGTGGGTCTTTTCTTCATAACAGTGGGTCCATTCTCCATAAGAGTGCTTCTTTTGTTTCTTCTCTCTTCGGGCGACGTCTTGTTCCGTCAATGTCGTTCCCCTCTGAAAAAGAACGGATTAGTAAACAAATAAAATACACTAGGTGTTAGTGGTTTCAAAGATCGATCCTTCCATCAACCATCAAACATTTGGAAGAACGACACCATGCCGAACACCAATCCACGTGATGGAGGACGAGAAGAACCAATCAATGAGAATCACAAACGCCATAAAATTAACACTAACCGCGGAAATACGCCTAACCTTAATCGAAATGTAATTTGACCCTAATGGTCCAAATCTAACCCTTTCTTCCTAAATGATGGTCCATTCTTCATTGGAGTAGGTGTATTATGCATATAAGTGGCTCCATTCTCCATAAGAGTGCTTCTTTTGTTTCTTCTCTCTTCGGGCGACGTCTTGTTCCGTCAATGTCGTTCCCCTCTGAAAAAGAACGGATTAGTATACAAATAAAATACACTGGTTGTTAGTGGTTTCAAAGATCGATCCTTCCATCATCCATCAAACATTTGGAAGAACGACACCATGCCGAACACCAATCCACGTGATGGAGGACGAGAAGAACCAATCAATGAGAATCACAAACACCATAAAATTAACACTAACCGCGGAAATACGCCTAACCTTAATCAAAATGTAATTCGACCCTTATGGTCCAAATCTAACCCTATATTCCTAAATAATGGTCCATTCTTCATTGGAGTGGGTCTTTTCTTCATAACAGTGGGTCCATTCTCCATAAGAGTGCTTCTTTTGTTTCTTCTCTCTTCGGGCGACGTCTTTTTCCGTCAATGTCGTTCCCCTCTGAAAAAGAACGGATTAGTAAACAAATAAAATACACTAGGTGTTAGTGGTTTCAAAAATCGATCCTTCCATCAACCATCAAACATTTGGAAGAACGACACCATGCCGAACACCAATCCACGTGATAGAGGAGGAGAAGAACCAATCAATGAGAATCAAAAACACCATAAAATTAATACTAACCGAAGAAATACGCCTAACCTTAATCGAAATGTAATTCGACCCTTATGGTCCAAATCTAACCCTATCTTCCTAAATGATGGTCCATTCTTCATTGCAGTAGGTGTATTATTCATAAAAGTGGCTCCATTCTCCATAAGAGTGCTTCTTTTGTTTCTTCTCTCTTCGGGCGACGTCTTGTTCCGTCAATGTCGTTCCCCTCTGAAAAAGAACGGATTAGTAAACAAATAAAATACACTGGGTGTGTTTGGTTCCAAAGATCGATTCTTCCATCAACCATCAAACATTTGGAAGAACGACCCCATACCGAACACCAATCCACGTGATGGAGGAGGAGAAGAACCAATCAATGAGAATCAAAAACACCATAAAATTAACACTAACCGCGGAAATACGCCTAACCTTAATCGAAATGTAATTCGACCCTTATGGTCCAAATCTAACCCTATATTCCTAAATAATGGTCCATTCTTCATTGGAGTGGGTCTTTTCTTCATAACATTGGGTCCATTCTCCATAAGAGTGCTTCTTTTGTTTCTTCTCTCTTCGGGCGACGTCTTGGTCCGTCAATGTCGTTCCCCTCTGAAAAAGAACGGATTAGTAAACAAATAAAATACACTAGGTGTTAGTGGTTTCAAAGATCGATCCTTCCATCAACCATCAAACATTTGGAAGAACGACACCATGCCGAACACCAATCCACGTGATAGAGGAAGAGAAGAACCAATCAATGAGAATCAAAAACACCATAAAATTAACACTAACCGCGGAAATACGCCTAACCTTAATCGAAATGTAATTCGACCCTTATGGTCCAAATCTTACCCTATCTTCCTAAATGATGGTCCATTCTTCATTGCAGTAGGTGTATTATTCATAAAAGTGGCTCCATTCTCCATAAGAGTGCTTCTTTTGTTTCTTCTCTCTTCGGGCGACGTCTTGTTCCGTCAATGTCGTTCCCCTCTGAAAAAGAACGGATTAGTAAACTAATAAAATACACTGGGTGTGTTTGGTTTCAAAGATCGATGCTTCCATCAACCATCAAACATTTGGAAGAACGACCCCATGCCGAACACCAATCCACGTGATGGAGGAGGAGAAGAACCAATCAATGAGAATCAAAAACACCATAAAATTAACACTAACCGCGGAAATACGCCTAACCTTAATCGAAATGTAATTCGACCCTTATGGTCCAAATCTAACCCTATATTCCTAAATAATGGTCCATTCTTCATTGGAGTGGGTCTTTTCTTCATAACAGTGGGTCCATTCTCCATAAGAGTGCTTCTTTTGTTTCTTCTCTCTTCGGGCGACGTCTTGTTCCGTCAATGTTGTTCCCCTGTGAAAAAGAACGGATTAGTAAACAAATAAAATACACTAGGTGTTAGTGGTTTCAAAAATCGATCCTTCCATCAACCATCAAACATTTGGAAGAACGACACCATGCCGAACACCAATCCACGTGATAGAGGAGGAGAAGAACCAATCAATGAGAATCAAAAACACCATAAAATTAACACTAACCGCGGAAATACGCCTAACCTTAATCGAAATGTAATTCGACCCTTATGGTCCAAATCTAACCCTATCTTCCTAAATGATGGTCCATTCTTCATTGCAGTAGGTGTATTATTCATTATTGGGGCTCCATTCTCCATAAGAGTGCTTCTTTTGTTTCTTCTCTCTTCGGGCGACATCTTGTTCCGTCAATGTCGTTCCCCTCTGAAAAAGAACGGATTAGTAAACAAATAAAATACACTGGATGTTAGTGGTTTCAAAGATAGATGCTTCCATCAGCCATCAAACATTTGGAAGAACGACACCATGCCGAACACCAATCCACGTGATGGAGGACGAGAAGAACCAATCAATGAGAATCAAAAACACCATAAAATTAACACTAACCGCGGAAATACGCCTAACCTTAATCGAAATGTAATTCGACCCTAATGGTCCAAATCTAACCCTATCTTCCTAAATGATGGTCCATTCTTCATTGGAGTAGGTGTATTATTCATAAAAGAGGCTCCATTCTCCATAAGAGTGCTTCTTTTGTTTCTTCTCTCTTCGGGCGACGACTTGTTCCGTCAATGTCGTTCCCCTCTGAAAAAGAACGGATTAGTATACAAATAAAATACACTGGATGTTAGTGGTTTCAAAGATCGATGCTTCCATCAGCCATCAAACATTTGGAAGAACGACACCATGCCGAACACCAATCCACGTGATGGAGGACGAGAAGAACCAATCAATGAGAATCACAAACACCATAAAATTAACACTAACCGCGGAAATACGCCTAACCTTAATCGAAAGATAATTTGACCCTAATGGTCCAAATCTAACCCTTTCTTCCTAAATGATGGTCCATTCTTCATTGGAGTAGGTGTATTATTCATAAAAGTGGCTCCATTCTCCATTAGAGTGCTTCTTTTGTTTCTGCTCTCTTCGGGCGACGCTTGTTCCGTCAATGTCGTTTCCCTCTGAAAAAGAACGGATTAGTAAACAAATAAAATACACTGGATGTTAGTGGTTTCAAAGATCGATGCTTCCATCAGCCATCAAACATTTGGAAGAACGACACCATGCCGAACACCAATCCACGTGATGGAGGACGAGAAGAACCAATCAATGAGAATCACAAACACCATAAAATTAACACTAACCGCGGAAATACGGCTAACCTTAATCGAAATGTAATTCGACCCTTATGGTCCAAATCTAACCCTATCTTCCTAAATGATGGTCCATTCTTCATTGGAGTAGGTGTATTATTCATAAAAGAGGCTCCATTCTCCATTAGAGTGCTTCTTTTTTTTCTTCTCTCTTCGGGCGACGTCTTGTTCCGTCAATGTCGTTCCCCTCTGAAAAAGAACGGATTAGTAAACAAATAAAATACACTGGATGTTAGTGGTTTCAAAGATCGATGCTTCCATCAGCCATCAAACATTTGGAAGAACGACCCCATGCCGAACACCAATCCACGTGATGGAGGAGGAGAAGAACCAATCAATGAGAATCAAAAACACCATAAAATTAACACTAACCGCGGAAATACGCCTAACCTTAATCGAAATGTGATTCGACCCTAATGGTCCAAATCTAACCCTTTCTACCTAAATGATGGTCCATTCTTCATTGGAGTAGGTGTATTATTCATAAAAGTGGCTTCATTCTCCATTAGAGTGCTTCTTTTGTTTCTTCTCTCTTCGGGCGACGTCTTGTTCCGTCAATGTCGCTCCCCTCTGAAAAAAAAAGGATTAGTAAACAAATAAAATACACTGGGTGTTAGTGGTTTCAAAGATCGATCCTTCCATCAACCATCAAACATTTGGAAGAACGACACCATGCCAAACACCAATCCACGTGATGGAGGACGAGAAGAACCAATCAATGAAAATCACAAACACCATAAAATTAACACTAACCGCGGAAATACGGCTAACCTTAATCGAAATGTAATTCGACCCTTATGGTCCAAATCTAACCCTATATTCCTAAATAATGGTCCATTCTTCATTGGAGTAGGTGTATTATTCATAAAAGTGGCTCCATTCTCCATTACAGTGCTTCTTTTGTTTCTTCTCTCTTCGGGCGACGCTTGTTCCGTCAATGTCGTTCCCCTCTGAAAAAGAACGGATTAGTAAACAAATAAAATACACTGGGTGTGTTTGGTTCCAAAGATCGATCCTTCCATCAACCATCAAACATTTGGAAGAACGACCCCATGCCGAACACCAATCCACGTGATGGAGGAGGAGAAGAACCAATCAATGAGAATCAAAAACACCATAAAATTAACACTAACCGCGGAAATACGCCTAACCTTAATCGAAATGTGATTCGACCCTAATGGTCCAAATCTAACCCTATATTCCTAAATAATGGTCCATTCTTCATTGGAGTGGGTCTTTTCTTCATAACAGTGGGTCCATTCTCCATAAGAGTGCTTCTTTTGTTTCTTCTCTCTTCGGGCGACGTCTTGTTCCGTCAATGTCGTTCCCCTCTGAAAAAGAACGGATTAGTAAACAAATAAAATACACTAGGTGTTAGTGGTTTCAAAGATCGATCCTTCCATCAACCATCAAACATTTGGAAGAACGACACCATGCCGAACACCAATCCACGTGATGGAGGACGAGAAGAACCAATCAATGAGAATCACAAACGCCATAAAATTAACACTAACCGCGGAAATACGCCTAACCTTAATCGAAATGTAATTTGACCCTAATGGTCCAAATCTAACCCTTTCTTCCTAAATGATGGTCCATTCTTCATTGGAGTAGGTGTATTATTCATATAAGTGGCTCCATTCTCCATAAGAGTGCTTCTTTTGTTTCTTCTCTCTTCGGGCGACGTCTTGTTCCGTCAATGTCGTTCCCCTCTGAAAAAGAACGGATTAGTATACAAATAAAATACACTGGTTGTTAGTGGTTTCAAAGATCGATCCTTCCATCATCCATCAAACATTTGGAAGAACGACACCATGCCGAACACCAATCCACGTGATGGAGGACGAGAAGAACCAATCAATGAGAATCACAAACACCATAAAATTAACACTAACCGCGGAAATACGCCTAACCTTAATCAAAATGTAATTCGACCCTTATGGTCCAAATCTAACCCTATATTCCTAAATAATGGTCCATTCTTCATTGGAGTGGGTCTTTTCTTCATAACAGTGGGTCCATTCTCCATTAGAGTGCTTCTTTTGTTTCTTCTCTCTTCGGGCGACGTCTTGTTCCGTCAATGTCGTTCCCCTTTGAAAAAGAACGGATTAGTAAACTAATAAAATACACTGGATGTTAGTGGTTTCAAAGATCGATGCTTCCATCAGCCATCAAACATTTGGAAGAACGACACCATGCCGAACACCAATCCACGTGATGGAGGACGAGAAGAACCAATCAATGAGAATCACAAACACCATAAAATTAACACTAACCGCGGAAATACGCCTATCCTTAATCGAAATGTAATATGACCCTAATGGTCCAAACCTAACCCTTTCTTCCTAAATGATGGTCCATTCTTCATTGGAGTAGGTGTATTATTCATAAAAGTGGCTCCATTCTCCATTAGGGTGCTTCTTTTGTTTCTTCTCTCTTCGGGCGACGTCTTTTTCCGTCAATGTCGTTCCCCTCTGAAAAAGAACGGATTAGTATACAAATAAAATACACTGGATGTTAGTGGTTTCAAAGATCGATGCTTCCATCAGCCATCAAACATTTGGAAGAACGACACCATGCCGAACACCAATCCACGTGATGGAGGACGAGAAGAACCAATCAATGAGAATCACAAACACCATAAAATTAACACTAACCGCGGAAATACGCCTAACCTTAATCGAAATTTAATTCGACCCTAATGGTCCAAATCTAACCCTTTCTTCCTAAATGATGGTCCATTCTTCATTGGAGTGGGTCTTTTCTTCATAACAGTGGGTCCATTCTCCATTAGAGTGCTTCTTTTGTTTCTTCTCTCTTCGGGCGACGTCTTGTTCCGTCAATGTCGTTCCCCTCTGAAAAAGAACGGATTAGTATACAAATAAAATACACTAGTTGTTAGTGGTTTCAAAGATCGATCCTTCCATCAACCATCAAACATTTGGAAGAACGACACCATGCCGAACACCAATCCACGTGATGGAGGACGAGAAGAACCAATCAATGAGAGCCACAAACACCATAAAATTAAAACTAACCGCGGAAATACGGCTAACCTTAATCGAAATTTAATTCAACCCTTATGGTCCAAATCTAACCCAATATTCCTAAATAATGGTCCATTCTTCATTGGAGTAGGTGTATTATTCATAAAAGTGGCTCCATTCTCCATAAGAGTGCTTCTTTTGTTTCTTCTCTCTTCGGGTGATGTCTTGTTCCGTCAATGTCGTTGCTCTCTGAAAAAGAACGGATTAGTAGACACATTCACACAGGTTAGTGAAAACAGGTTTCAAATACTAGTGCAACTGGTTAGGTCTACCAAATCCCAATTATCTACCCGTTCGTTAGTTACCAATGCATTCCCACGCACACACACACACACACTCCTAACTACACCCATCCAAGCACACAATGTGTATCCTACAAGTGTTCACAATGAAATGATGGCGAGTGTCTTAAAATGTGTTGGAGAGATTGGAAGTGTAACAGTGGTAATATTTACATCCATAAAACATCCCTTTACAATTGAAAAACGTACAATAATGCATTCAGAAAATACAAAAGTGAGTAAAATAATTTCTTCGGCTCCTCTTCATCGCATCCGTGGAGGACTCCGTGCTCGTCGTTGGTGCGCCGGGCCTGAAATGACGTCATACCTAAGTTACTACTGACACATAATTTTTTTAAACTCGTGGGAGTATTCATATGAACATGAACCACTTTGAGGCTTGAAGGAATCTTATTCTTTACGACCAAGTAACATTACTTCAGAATATATTTTCAACTATCTAGTTTTGAATTATAGGAATGCAATAATTCTAAGCTTTGCCTCACTAGACAATATTTACTTGGTATACATATATATATATATATATATATATATATATATTTTTTTTTTTTTTTAAATTTAAATATATATATATTTTAATTTATATATAAAATGAATTTCACAAATTCTTTTTTTTTCAATCAACATGGTAATTATGGCAGAGTATTATGATATATTTATGTGAAAAAAAAGAAATTCTGCTTTGAATTCTCAACACGGGAATTTAAGTTATAAGTTATGTCTCTAAAACATAGGCAAGGAAATAAAGAAAAAGTTTTTTCCTTAACTTATCTTCTGAAGTTTTCCGAAGTTGAAATGGACAATTTCAGATAATCTATATTTACCTACACATTTGTTTAGATATTAAGGAAAAAAGAAATTAAAAGGTTTAACTATATCCTCATAATGAGCTGAAATTCTTTCAGGGCAAGAGATGAAAGGAAGGAACCGAACTTAAATGGGGACTCCACTTTCTTCGTATCATTCTACAGACCCAACATCAAAGTAACTACCAAATTGGCCCCTGCTCCGTCCCGTTTTGTGACGCTGAGCGAACGCCATGCTTGTTACCCTGAGTGCCGGAATGACATGATGGCATTTGGAAATCATCGGACTTAGAAAAATAGGAATTGGATTACTTTTGATTCACTCTCCCGAACATTATTCTAAACCGTGAAAAATACAGACTTTATATTCAATGAAATTCTCATATTGTCCAGGCGAAGAAATACAATTTATACAAATATGTTCGACGAAACGCGTTCAATGCCTCTAAATTAAAATGGGAAATGATAACATTGTCCAAATACATACTACAGCGTGATCCAAACTAGTCCCATAATTCTTCTGTCTTCATTCGGCGTCCCCTCGGTTCGACGTCTTGCTGACTAGAGGACTTCAATCCTAAGGGTTTAAGGCTCAACCTATCCCTACGGCGTTTCTTTGCCGTAGTCAATTCTCCATTGGTGGCTCCATTCTTCAATCTGCAGTGGTCGTCAACGTTCGTCTAACTCCTTGAAGATATTGTAAGAAGAATAGTGAATTTAAAAAAACACAGGATATTGGCGGCTCCAACCATCGACACAATCATCCCAAGATTAAAATAACCTTAGAATGCTGAAACATAGGTAACCTCGAAAATAGAGCCATTAACATTCCCTCAAAACTACATACAAAAAAATACACCATATCATTAGAATGTGCTTAACCTTAAAAGCATTACATTAAAATCACTTATGGTCCATGTTTTCTCCCACCCCCGACATTGAATATCTGAGATAAAGTTATACCTTGAAATACTCTTTAAATTAATACTAGAATTTACACAATAAATCAGAATACTCACATAGTGTTGCATGCTGAAAGGGTTCCCTCTCCCCAATTCATTCCACGTCTTGCTCAGTCAATGTCGTTCCTCTCTGAAAAAGAACGGATTAGTATACAAATAAAATACACTGGGTGTGTTTGGTTCCAAAGATCGATCCTTCCATCAGCCATCAAACGGTTGGAAGAACGACACCATGCCGAACACCAATCGACGTAATGGAGGAGGAGAAGAACCAATCAATGAGAATCAAAAACACATAAAATTAACACTATCCGCGGAAATACGCCTAACCTTAATCGAAATGTAATTCGACCCTAATGGTCCAAATCTAATTCTAATACCGCCCCGCTGACCATTCGCACTTCCTCCTATCTTCTTTCTTCTCGTGTTGTCTTGACACCTTAAATAGAGTGGATTAATACATACATGCATACAATGTGGAAAATAACAGGACATGCATCGAGTAAACATTGCAACGTACAATAAGTGAAATGAGCAGTGTCGTTCTTTTGGCCATTTATACCACCACATAATACCTATTGATCATCGATCGATGATATTGATACCATATATACTTTTGTTTGCAGTGCACTGTCTCTTGTTAAGGGTATTATTTGTATGACCCTTTTTTGGTGTACCATTTTAACCATATATCCAACGGATCCGTGGATTCGTATCATAAAAGCACCTTGCTTTTTTACCAGTACTGAGCTCTTTTTATATGCATTCACCCTATGGTCCCTTTTGGTCTAAAAAAAGGGTATTACACCTCTATGCCTTATTTGCTCTTGTTTTGAGCGTTTAACTCAATGCGTTGATTGCTTTTTTTTTATCATTTTCCTTGAATGGCAAGTGCTTTGCTTATTCACCCGATTGCAAAAATGCATCGTGTAGGGAGGATTTCAGGCTCCATATCTCTTTTGCTTTAGTTTATTTTTGTCCCTTTTTCCTTATTTGAATCCATTTTTATCCTCCTGCAACAAAGTAGAAAAAACATACCTTAGACAATGGTTTCATTGTATCAAGAGAGATCTAATAGATTTTAAAATGGCAATGTATGTGTGTTTATGAACATATATGTGAATCATAAAAGCGGTAATCAACCCCAAGGTCGGTTTGGTAGGTGATGTTAGAGTTCACAGATTAGGTGGTTGTATAGCAGGAGATGGTTGAACTTCACACATCAGAGTAGGGGGGCGAGTTCCTTTCCCTGTGCCGGTTATGGTTTCCCAGGTAGACCTGGTACCCGAAAAATCACATTGCTGGGTCTCAGTAGTCCAGTGGGCAGAGCATTGGACTACTGACCGGAGGTTCTCCTAACAAGACATATCATCCAGTATCCTAATCTACCACTGAGTCCCTCTTCACCACTGAGTACTTCGTTCCTCCCTTCAACCCGTTGAACATCCCTATCCTGTTCCTTCCATTTCATCGTTTGCCTAACATCCTCCCCTCCATTGCAGTCTTCAACACCCCACGTCCGTTTAGTACCCCCTTCATACACTTTTATTTTGCTAATATTTTTCTATTTCGAAGAAGAATTCTCTTTATGTGATGAAATTTACTCTCCCTGACTTTTAGTCGTAGTAAGTTTTGATTATTTTAAATATCCGATGCTAATAAAATTTGAATAGTTATTGCTCCCTTAACTTAACACAGTAATATATAGGCTAAAATTGAAGGGAATGTATATGCTATGGAATTGTAACTTCTAAATAACTAAGGAAGGCGAATATTTTATAAATAAAAGCGAACTAAGAGCGATGGACGGGGGTGTTTTATTAAAATGACTGACTGGTTACAAAGTTTGAATCAAATATTTTCCTAGTCTTAATTAATGCTCGCTTCACTAGGAGGTACCGATTTCATGGAAATTAGGTGAGAACCGGGGGGTTGTATTGAGCAGAATGAAATGCGAGAGCGCGGTGCTTCCCAAGTTTTTGCTCAGGAAGAAAATATAAATTCAGCCACCATTTCACTGAAAATGAGCCACCATGAACACAATCATATTTTTATTCATATTGTCACCTTGATTATTCTATTCCTCGAGGTTTAAGGCATGTACGGAAACATCATGGACTGTTTGCACAACTTTTATTGCTCTTAAGTGATTTTTCTTTCAAAGGCTGCTCTTATTATTTGCTTCCTGCATCACCGGTATTGCGTCAGATGTTTATCGTGCCCATATGTCTTACAAAGCTGTAGTATTAATGTAAAAGTCCGACTAGAGTTTCAACTAGTTGCAAGGTCGCTGTGTATCTGATTTATGTATGTCTATGTATCGCCGACCCCGGTGGCGGCGGGGTAACGTCCTCGTCTGACATTCCAAGGGTCGCGGGTTCGATTCCCGCCTGGGTTAGATTCCCGCTTGGGTGTTTGTAAATGTGACCATTGTTATCGTTGTTAACAGTTCGATATAAAGGCCAAAATGCGCTGTTTTCGGACTAAT
This sequence comes from Hetaerina americana, assembly GCF_022747635.1. NCBI lineage: Eukaryota > Metazoa > Arthropoda > Insecta > Odonata > Calopterygidae > Hetaerina > Hetaerina americana. The sequence continues at coordinate 65,318 of NW_027287330.1, forward strand.
TCTGAATAAATTAATAAATAAATAAATAAATTTGTGGTTCACCAAAAGATGTGCGCTTTAAAAGTCACATAAAAGAGTTTAATAAACATTTTTCGGTAATCAAATGGAATGCGATAGGATCAGGTATGTTGTGTCTCCTCACATACGCAATAAATCATAATGCACAATAAATAGACAAGTGGTCGCGACACTTTAACTCATCATCTTCGATATTGAATTGAAATCTAAGTTGTGTGTTAAGCATGCGCTCCAGTCAGGTTGCCTAAGTAAAATTGTTTGTGCAAATGTTTCAAATTGCCCTTAAAAATATTTAGCCTTTAGGAGATCTTTATCAGAAACAATGGAATAATGTGCATATGAATAAAATATTAGTAAAGTCTCCTCAGAATAATGTCAATGTTATAAAGCCAATGGAGGTGGGAATAAAAGTCAATGGCACGAATCTTGACAGAGCCTGACGTCAAGTCTATAAATCTGACGGAATAATTAACACTATGATGCTGGGTGCGAGGGAGAACAAATGTCATGGCTTGCGTCTTTTCAACATTGATTTTAAGACGATAAATTGAACTAAATGCTTCTGAAAAGATTAACTGTTAAAATAAACAGGAGCAAATGAAAATTATTAGAGGAGCTGATTACGGAATCACTTTTGGGACTATGGTTAAATCACAGATTACAGATCAATTTTATACAAACAATAGAACGATTCATTTTAGCGATGACGTCGAGAATATATTATTTATACACAGGTACAACGGCTGAAAGGTGGGTTTACGTAGCATAACGGAGATACAGCGTCGAGTATCCATAGATGGAGATGTATTTTTCCCCACAAACGATGAGGGTTTAGAATAACCCCTTGCGCAAGGAGGAAAAAGGATTTTGTGAGAAAAGAAGTCAGCCGTGTATTGTCATCCTACTCGTGGCGGTAGTGGTAAGAGTAAATCTTGATACAATATTAACCCTCTCGACAGTATTCCTTTAGGTAATATTACTCCTTAAATTCAAGCAATTTTGATTTCAAAAGAAAATAATATTCCAGCGTACGCGATTTTTCTATCCTTCATATAGGCGTTTTACGAAGTATTTCCTAGTAAACATTTCCTTATTAGGCTCCTTACAACACTACGGAAGTATATGATAGCTTAAATATCTAGGACTGAGATTTTACACTTTAAGAAAGGTGGCGTAGTAAGGTTCGCCTAAGAGGTATTGACTAAAATTTAGTCAAAGTGCCTTCAATCACTGCTTTACGACAATGGCATTGACTCCTCGTCTTAATGGAAAGACACGTTTTATCCACAAGGCAGTGATTCAGTGAGTTAATTTTATCTTCGGGAAAAATTCATCCTAATCGCATGACCTTAATGTTGTACAACGCTGGTTCGACAATTAGCAATTACAGAAAAACTAAAAAGAGTTCGTCGTGAAAAATTCGTATGATCGCATTGATTGTGATGCCAATCTATTTGAATGTTTAAAAAAAATAATTTGTCGAAGGACGAATAACTGATTGAAGCACTTTTCCACTTGATAAATTTTTTTCTTTTTACGACCGGGTTTCGATGTATTACATCATCATCAGGTAACCTACTGAAGTTGTGTTCAAGCTTATATACATTCCGAAGGGGTGGAGAGGACGTGGTTTGAAACGAGGGGGGGGGAGGGAAAGACAAGGAAGACATTTACAAGAAATAGCGGAAACAGCGTATTGACCTTGTTAAAAAACATGTAAGCTTGGACTAAACTTCAGTTGGTTACCTGATGATGATGTAATACATCGAAACCCGGTCGTAAAATAAAAAAATGTTATCAAGTGAAAAAGTGCTTCAATCAGTTATTCATTATGTTCGACTTCCACCACATCACGCCTGAAGCTACTCAATTTGTTGTCCAAGGACATTACAGCCCAAAATAAAATTGCAAAATTAAAGACACCAAACGGGAATCCATCACATTAGCAACAATAGAGATATACTCGAAGATACTGGACAAATCAGATTACAAACATCACCATAACATCGACCATTAGATCCCCATTGTAGGAATACGTAGAGAACTAATCAACAGAATCATCAAATACGTCAAAAACACACTCGACCAATGCACCAACATTTTCACACTAAAAAACCCTTTGGTTAAAAAGCCGTAAAACCAAAAGACCCACGAATGTAGACATTACTCATTATCACATTTTTAAACTACCTAAAGTACAGTCTTCGCAAAGTGGCTCGACGCACAGCACAAGGCAGTTGGGCCTACATACACTTTCGGCTTCAAAAACCCAAAAATCTTCCTTAATAACGCGCAAAACGTAAACCTTCTCAAGTATGATATTACGGTACCCTTCACGCTACATACATCCTTCCATAGCGCCCCTATTTCCATCGCCCTTGATTACTTAGCTGACTGAATCAGATGCATCCAGCTGACTTAAGGTTATTATCGAGAAATACACCAACCTCACAAAAATGTGCAGAGGCTCCATCTACGCCAACAAAACGTATTAGCATAAAATAAAGCAATGAGCAATTCCTTCATCGCCATTATTTTCTTCCAGGATTATTAAAAGGAATGTAGGAACTGGTTCAATTATTTCCATTCCGACGCAAGTAAAGGTGACATCCATAAATTTATGCAGAATCTTATTAACCAGCGAAATTTAATTTAATTCACGCACGATGTTGGATTCAAGACCACCCGCTTCCATTTGTTCACTTTGAAAACTTTTCATTAGAAATGCGAGAAACCCGAATTGGACATTTGCAGGAAAAAAAACGCACGCCGTAAACCACATTCACTCCAATTTTATGAACAGAAAATGGTAGCCTTCAGTTGTTTAATAAACCGCATGCCCCCCTTCCCTCTCAAAAGGCAATAGTACGACAAAGAATTAAAACATATGAATCACAGCCGAAGTAAATGGATACGATTCTAAAATGAAAGACGAACTGTTCAAAACTTGAGTGAAGTATCTTGATGATTAGCCATTTTTATAAAAGCAAAGGTTTTTCTGAAGAGGCTCTGTAGGAATTTTAATTGCTCCACATATAAAGTCACGTTTGCAGAATATCAATTGCCTCGACGCACGCTACTGCGACTGTTTAAATTTTCAACAACAATGACTCTCCCGCGTAAAACAAATTGGTAGACAATATTTCCAAAGAATACTTTTAAGGGAGAATCTTTTTTGTGATAAATATAGAATAGGGGACGAGTAAAGAAGAGACGAGGAAGAGAGGGAAACATACATTTGACCTTCCATGACAGAGATCAAATCGACGTGCATGTCTTTAAGACTGAGCATTGCATGCAAAGAACACAAAAGTATTTTGAGATAATGTATAAATGTCTCAACTTACAAATATTCCTATTCGCTGGATACTCCGAAGTTCCATTCCGTAGGAATCAATTTCATTCCTGCAATTCCAAACATTTCCTACTCTCTCTCTCTCTCTCTCATAACACAGACATATTCTTCCCTTTTCAAGGTATCCTTTTCCACACACACACCGATGGAATCACTGAAACAGATTACAAAACAAGTTAGACAAGTCCAAACACTCCAGAATATACGTGTAAAAACATTCAATTTTTAATTTAAAATTCGCGATGAAAAGAATGCCCAACACTTCGCAATGACGACTTTGAACGTTTTTCGCAATAAGAAACTCTCTTCAGTTACGTGTTCAATTTAAACACTTGAGGGTCATTGAGCATCGGAAGGTGAAAATACTTAACGTATCGTTTACCCAACATCAGTCGTATAAGTGGAGCTATGAGTGTTCGAAACACAAATACATCGTCCCCATTAGTTCAATATCTCCCAAAAATGATTTGTAAACTCCGGGCTAAGAGACTCGTAGTAAAATAGGGCGAAATGCAGCATATGACTTTTGGCACCCAGTGACCTTGAACTATAGCATGATATCAATTTGAATCACCACCGCTTTCTTGCGAAAAACGTTCAGACGCATTTTGACTCCGGTCTATACAGTTTAATTAATATTTTAGATTATCCTTCCAATGAGCATGGAAGCAAAACGCAATGCGATATGACGGGTACTTCCCTAGAAAAAAGTACCTACATTCAAAAAAATCGGGTGAAAGAATCGTAAATGCAGTAGACACACTGAAGATGACTAAATGTCATTAAATATTTAGTTTAGATGAGTTTGGAGAAGAAAATAGAATGACATTCTGAGAAAATCAGCAATGTTAGTGAAGAAAATTTAAAAAGTCTTACATCGTCGTCTACCGAGGTCCCTCCGTTTTCTCGGCATTAATTATAATTTGAAATCAAACGAAATGGCACCATTTACCGTTTCATTGTAAATTACGATGTAATTTCACTCTTACGTAGCATACTTCAAACAGATTAGTAACTAGCAATCGCACGAAAAATCCGTCGACAATGGTGTTCAAAAACACGCGGGAATTGATTTAACCGTCGCTTTTGCAAAAAATTATTTAATTACCTTGGAAAGAAATAATTACACCCTTTCTCGCAAGTGCAACTCAGAAGAGCCAACATCAAACATAAAAGGCGCGAATATTAGACAAGTATGCACTCACCTCCATCCAACACGACGACACATGACCATCTGATCGGATTAGTCAATCGAAGCAATACCTGGCGCCCAAAACCGTTGGATGACGTCATTTTTAAAATTTGAAAATGGACCTTCAAGTTAGATTAACAAATGTAAATAAAATTTACCTAAACAATTACAATTAAAATTTTGATAACGAAAATTAAAAACAATTTTCTTTACATTAATGAATATATTTTAACTCAATATTAATTTTGTTACGAATTGCAACTAACCGCCAAAAGTATTTTCTTAAACCACAAGATGGCGCCAGGGGAAATAGTTAACCACTTGCGCAATCAATCCCAGGACGTTGGCTACGACACAGCGAAGGCGAGCATTGGCACAGAGACACGTACGTACCTGAGAAACATAGGATCGGATCTTGGTCCATCCTTCGCTTCCACCGGCAAGAATTCTTACCGTCCCCTCTCCTAGTAAGACTTTTTTTTCTTTCCTCTTGAATGTGTCTCGGTTACGAAACATTTTACGGAGTTCATGCACGCTCACTGAGATAATCCTCCTCGGTTAACGACTTAATCACACGTAATTCGGAACTCACTCTTGGCGGCGAAAATTGTTCGGTGGATGTTATGAAACATGTTGATTGACCATAGCCTGATGGATTAAAAGGGCACTTTATAAATACATGCAGGGAAAATGAGAAAGGCCCTTTGGCCATGAGTTTTGCGTGCACTTGGAGTATTGCCATGGTCACTTGCGATCCCAGGAACACCTGCAATTTTCGCATTGAAATCAAAAATATCACTTTTTCCCGGGATTTTAACCAATCATCACCAAGTAATAATATGACTGCATCCCATGTAGTCTTTCAATCACTGCCCACCTACGATTCACATCCGCACGGATCACTATTCATTTTAACTATCTATTGGTAAATGTAGGTACGGTTAATCCGTGGTCAAGGCGCTCCTCTAACCAAAGCACTTTTTGGCAGACGTTCCATCGAAGAACTAAATCAGGACTCTCCAGACTCTTCCAGCCGCTACCTGTGGAAGTGACTAAACGGACACTTCACATTGAAAAATGCAGGACAACATTCTTTCCCTCTCAGCATATAGCTAGAGAATTTAATGGCCGAGTATCGGCATTATACCGACGAGATTTAAAGGAAAACTGGGCCCAGTGGAATTTCATTGAAGGTGTGAGTTTCCTTCGTCAGCGTGAAATGTCCTCCACTGGACATGTGACGCATACCCTTGGATTGACTGCGAACGCATTAAATTTTATAGCTTTTTCATGTTTTCGTGCTTGTAAATGTTCGCTCGTTTAAACGTTGTTGATGTGCTCCATGTTTTCAATCCGATAATTCCTTTGAGTTATGCGTGTTCTATGTGGAGGGAAGAAATCTATGACGCCAATTACTCATAGCACAAAGCTGAGTTATTCGCATGCAAACGTGACCTCATGTTATTTCAATGAACTTGAAGGAATTAAGACCATAAAAAACCCTCAAATTTTTCAATGCAACAATTTCAGAGCGTAAAAATCATTCGCCTTGACTGGGACTCGAACCCAGATCCCTCAATATCCGATCGAGTGCTTTAGCCACTTAAGCTACCGAGGCGTCCTCTTAAACTCTGAAATTTTTCCTGAAACTCTGAAACATTAGCGGATGAATCCGTTAAAAGTTACTGTTGCGGCATCTCCCCCAGTTTCTTTGGAATTCCTCAAATTTTTGTTTGGATGTTCCTTTCCCTTGTATTTTTATCTATTTCAGGGGCCTGAGTGATGCGAGAAGAATGAGGAATATTAGAGGAGAAGTGCCAAGCTAAGACAGTCCCTTTGGCTCAGAAGACGGAATTTGACCGTCGGTGCAATTCGATAAAAGTGGACATTGAAAATTTCCTTTTGCTACTTTTTTCGCGAGTGGTGGGTGAAATTTAGAAGTAGACACAAAAAGTCATTAAGTTCTTCACTTTCAAATTTATTTTCATCAAGATGACAAAATTTTGAAGATATCTTATCCGGTGCTGCATGGCAGTAACTTCCTTATAATTTAAACATCCGAATTCGGACTCTGCTAACTTGTATTTGGCGGGTTTATTTGTTGAACCTACATACATATAATGCTTGCTACGCGATTCATTTGTCGTAACGACTCCGTGTGTGTTTCTTCACGCACAATTGCTCTAAAACTCGAAGAGTAACACGCTCAGACGACATTGGGAAAGTATTTAAACTAGAAGAAACAGTCAGACTGTTAAAGCAAGGGAGCGCCTCCCGCGATTAATGCATGCCATGCCATGTCAATTTAATTCATTAGTTCATTTTATTCATATCTCTAAAAAACTGCTTTATGGATACTTCACTGATATACCATAAACACAGTAAGGTCAACGTGAAGGTCGGGTCAGTGGGAGATGCACAATGAAGAGTATGAGTGACACCAGAGAACCAACTGATTTAGACTGTATTAGGGTAATTTATTTGGGCAAAATTTACCTTTGTGCTAAGGGTGTTAATTCATGCCCAGCTACAATGATGCCTTGGCCAACAGCAGAAATAGGTTCTTCGGTGGGACAAGTTGCGTTTTGTTGGTCATTATCTAAAAGAAAATATAAAAAGGTACCCGGTAATACTATATTAGATTGTGCTGTAAAGGTTGCTCTATGTTGGCCAAAAGGGTTAACCTTGAGAATGTCCGCACCAAATGAACACCCACATATGCGACTGAAACTATTTTTTTTGTTATTCTACATCAACTTTTCATTGTCATCAGCTGGTTTGCCTGCACTGTATTGAATATGTTCTTGGAAAAGAGAAGGAGGGAGAGGGAATAAGAGAGGATAAGTCAATCAAAATATCACAACCATCATCCATGGTATTTTCTTGAGTCTGGTTCAAAAGCAAGTTATTAATTAACAGTTTTCAATGATGTATGGAACTGGTGTGTATTTGGGTTATCACAGCTTTGCCTATATATATTGCAAAAAAATTCAAAGGGTTCTTAACTAAGGTCTTTTGTGTGTAGGCACTTGGACTGCTTAGTTTTCGTGTCAGCCAAAAATAGCGTTTACTCCATTACAGTTTTACCCTTAACTTGGTGAAATTCCTTCTTGATGAGGGTAGAAAAAGAATTTTTGAACTTCCATATTGATTTCATGCTTCACATGTCCATGGTTTTGATGCTGCGAATTATCAATCAGTGGCATTCATGAAGAATGTTTCAACTTATATAGCCTGGCTCCAAGAGGGGAGGAGGGAAGGGGGAGTGAGAAAGAGGGGGTAAGTTGAGTATTGGGCAGACAGGGAAGACATGTGATATTAGGATTAAAGAACGCCGATCATGCTTCACAAAGAAAGACATCAGATCCCAATTCGCCAAACACCTATTGAAAAAAATGAATCATACCAGTAACTTCATAACGGAGAAGAAAGGACACGTACACTTTTTTTATAAAATATTCACCTTTCTTAGTTATTTAAAAGTTACATTTTAATAGTATTTACATTCCTTTCAATTTATTTCCATTTATTACTGTGTTAGGTTAAGAAAGCAATAAGTACTCAAATTTTATTAGCTTCGGTTATTTAAAATAATCAAAACTTACTTCGACAAAAAGTCAAGGAGAGTAAATATATTGGCATAAAGACAATTTTTCCTCAAAACAGAAAAGATACTAGCAGTATAAAAAGTGGATGAAAGGGGTATTGACCAGCAGTGGGATGTTGAAGACTGTAATGCAGGGGAGGAGGTTAGGTAAACAAGGAAATGGAAGGAACAGGATAGGAATGTTGGACAGGATGAAGGAAGGAAGGAAGTACTTGGTGATTAAGAGAGACCTGATGTAGAGTAGGATACTGGATTTTGTGTTTTGTTAGGAGTCACAAAATATTTATTTGGTAGCTGTGTCCATCAAATAACCTAACTTAACAGGTAGATTGACCATTTATAATAAAAAAATAATAATAATAAAAATATGTTTATATATATACATACATACAAACACACACACACATACATTGCCATTACCCTTAAGAAGAGAGAGATAGATAGGGAGATGATAGATAGAGGTCTTTATTTGGGCGAAATTGGGACCAAATGGTCCCTTCTTCCATTTAACCCATCGTCGTTAACATATTATATTAGGCCTTAAACTTATAGTTACATTCATATGTACACATAAATACATGAGACTGACATCAATTTTTGACATCTACATCGACTTTCCCGCCTAGGTGGATTTTCCTCCATCTAGGGCTTGGTTGTATGTGATTGTCTTCAATGTACTATCTGTAATGTAAGGGTTAGGTGGAAGAAGGGACCATAGGTCTCAACCTCGCCCAATAAAGTCGATGAATAAATAAATAAATCAATTCATTTAGCACAGATTTGCACTTCGAAAAGAAAAAAGTATATGTATATATATATATATATATATATATATATATATATATATATATATATATATATATATATATATATATATATATATATATATATATATATATATATATATATGCATATATATATATATATATATATATATATATATATATATATATATATACATATACCTATACATATACATATATACATTCAAGCACGAAATCCCGCCAAACGGCGAATAAATACTCATTTATATTGAAACAGATATAAGGAAAAGGGATAGGAACACACATAAATGAAGAACACAATAAAGGTGGGGAAGGCGGAATTGAACGGATCACAAGAGTTAAAATATTTCCTTGACCGGGATTCGAACACCGGATCTTTCCACTTGCCGGGCGGATGCCGAGGAAACGTAGTTTACCCTGAGATCCGTGGGTCTAATATGTCGCCAAGCGCCCCGACTCCTATTAAGAGCATCCGCCCGGCAAGTGGAAAGATCTGGTGTTCGAATCCCGGTCAAGGAAATATTTTTACTCTTGTGATCCGTTCGATTCCCCCTACCCCACCTTTATTGTGTTCGTCCTTTATGTGTGTTCCTATCCCTTTTCCTTATATTCTGCTTTGTCACTATGGGGAATAAAAAATTTATTGAAAATAAACCCAATCAAAAGTCAGTCCATCATAATTGGATACCATAAAATACATTCTAAAATAAGTATTGATGAACTACCACCACTAAAATTGCAAGGATCTATCATACCATACCTAAGGACAGTAAATAATTTAGGCTTAACCATAAATGAAACATTATCTTGGACTGATCATGCAATTGCTATCTGCAGAAAAATTAACTCATCCCTGCATTCACTGAAAAGGTTAAAGCACATTGCTCCCCCCTCCTTAAAGATGCTTCTTGTGTCCACTCTTCTCATACCCCACTTTGATTACTGTGATGTAGTATACCAAGACCTTTCAGGCGAACTGAAAACCAAGCTCCAGAGGATTCCTGTGTGCGCTTCATATGTGATATTAGGAAATACAATGTTATTTCCGACTCATTCAATAGAATATCCTGGTTAAAGCTAGAAGGCCGCAGGCATTTACATATTCTTTCACTTCTCTACGGAATACTTTCAAAGCACACACCTAAATATCTATACAAAAATTTCCTCTTCATCAACTCAATCCACAACAGAAATACCAGGGGTAATAATAAACTTCTTGTCCCACACCATCGCACGGAAATCTATCACAAATCTTTTCATGTTACAGCATGCCGTCTGTGGAACTCTCTCCCAGATGACATAAAAAACTCTTCATCAACAACAACATTTAGAAGAGCACTTCACAAGTTCATTTTCCTCAGGTACTTAACTTAACCAGTATACGCTCCGTCATTCCACTCAGCTGCTATACAGATCACTGTGTCTACTTTTTCCCTGCTTTTTGTTTTGTCATCTCAAGCGGTAGGAGTTTGCATAATTATTTTTAGAAACATCACGCTTCTCATTACTCCGCATGTGTTGTCAATGTATTTAATTTCTCCAATTCAATTTCAGTAACTTAATAATATGTATACTCTGTAAAAATGATTGTTACAATGTACATGTATCTTTCCTCTAATTAATAGGGTTTTTGCAGGTTTTTCACACCCCCCTTCTCTTCGTGGGTGTTTTTCCTGCGTGGGTTTTTACTAGTTGAGCAATGTCACGCTCTCCCTAGCCTTTCCCACAAACCTCATTCTTTGCTTAGACTTTCCTCATTTTATTGTACTCTATCTTCACTGTCATTTAATTTGAGTATTTGAAGGAGTATTCTTAATTTATATATGTATATGTATGTATGTATGGGTGTGTATGTGCGTACTTATGTATGTATTTATGCATGTGTATGAATGCATGTATGTATGTTTTATGTGTGTATATGTATGTGTGTGTGGATATGTATGTATATGTGTATGTATGGTTATGCATATAGGTATATATGTGTGTGTATGTGTAGTTATGTGTATGTGTGTGTCTATATATATGTATATACTTTTTTCTCTTCGATGTGCAAATTTGGATTAATGAATTTATGTCTATCTCTATGTGTTTATGTTTAGATTTGAATGTAACTGTAAGTTTAAATGGCTAATATAATATGTATATGACGATGGGTTAAATGGAAGAAGGGACCATTTGGTCTCAATTTCGCCCAAATAAAGACCACTATCTATCTATCTATCTATCTATCTATATCTGTTTCTATATAAATATATATATATATATATATACTTTTTATGTTATATTACATAGTATACATATTATTACGTTACTGAAATTGAAATGGAGAAATTCAATACATTGACAACACATGCAGAATGATGAGAAGCGTGATGTTTCTAAAAATAATTACGCAAACTCCTACCGCTTGAGATGACAAAACAAAAAAGCAGGGTAAAAAAAGTCGGCAAAGTGATGTGTATAGCAGCTGAGTGGAATGACGGAGGGTATACTGGTTAAGTTAAGTACCTGAGGAAAATGAACTTGTGAAGTGCTCTTCTAAATGTTGTTGTTGATGAAGAGTTTTTTATGTCATCTGGGAGAGAGTTCCACAGACGGCAT
>NW_027287331.1:0-76423 GCF_022747635.1 Hetaerina americana
GGAAAAATAATGGTGGAAAATAATTATATCGGGAATATTACTCCCTAAGGATTATTAGGAAATTACAAATATTCATAAGAAGAAGAATCCTGCATAAAAGACATAATTCAGTTTTTGATTGGATAGAGAATATGCGATCTTTAGGTTAACATCAGAACACGCCACCCCTTAAACTTACCTGGGAGGCTGTAAAATGTGAATATGAAAACCATACAAATACTTACATTGTTACCCTTTTCATAGCAAATATTCTCGGATGAAAGGCAATTTTTTAAAATGGAAAGTAAAAAGTGAATTTGCGAAATGGCATGACAACGTGGACTGATGTATTTTTCATTGTGGTTTCTATCCTAAATGCTAGTGAACGAAAAATATCATTGTTTCTAACTTGGTTTAATAGTTACACATTTTATTACACATAAGAGATTTTAGTGGGAATTTTCAATTCCGAATGGTTACCCAGAAACTGACGATGATTTTTAGCATCAATTTTACCACCAATTCTTCTTTTTTCGCCTTATCTCTAACGGGGTAAAATGTATGATCTAGCACTTACACAAACTAAAGCCCTTTCCCTAGATAGTGATGTGCAAAGTTTGGGGCTTGGAGACCATTTGAATGGATATACTTCCCGCGTTGCTAGAGGCACGTACAGCCCACACTCACATATGCTTAGGTCTTGTCGACCGGAAACGATTTCATACCAAATTTTAATGTTCATCGCAGTGGATAAATATTACAGCAAAGTAGACGCCATCTGCTAATAATAATTTGGCAAATACGAATTTTACGGACGCACTCAATCGCGAACTTGCGATATTTCATGGAATACAAGGGAATAGAAAGAGCTGTCTTCCACTGGTTACAGTCAATAATTCGCAAAGGCAATGCGACAAACGAGTTTCTGAGCAACCGGCTGAGAAGGGTCTGTTCCAACGCGTACTACCTCATGATAGTATTTGCACCGGAACATTTGCCCCGCGTAGTAATCCCTTGCAGATACATCGCGTTTCTTTTTAGCATTCACAATTATATCATCTGTATTATCTGAAATGCTAGATAGCTCCTTTATGAAATATTGATGATAAATTAAACAACCGACTAGCCACATAGAGGGGGAGATTCCCTTATCGTTAAACAAGAGAGATAACCTTTCATATAATATTTTTCCAGCAACAGTCAAATTCGAATATTGCATAAATGTGCTCATTTTATTTCCCATGCCATTCCTAAACAGCTGCCAATGTTCGTATTTTAAGTATTGTACGAGGCGTTTTGACAGGAACCGGTAGTCATTCAAGCACTCAACTATTTATTCGGTTGTACTTTCCAATATTTATATATTTCCACTATTCCCGAGTCTAGGCTGGAAAGGAACACCTCCAGTCACCCGAACTAAACATGAGCATATAATGGATTAGAAATAGCTCACCTTGTAAATGGGTAAAGAGGAAAATAGGTCGGTAATACATACATATATGCATTGATTAAAAATAGTCGTATGGCTCTTTCTTTCTAAAAGAAAGCAGTTCACCGCACAGATAATTCAGAGGGGCAATTACTGTACAACGAGAAAGCCATGTTTATATCATGGCATAGATTTTCGTTGGACTTTCACGTTGACGAGAAGGCAACTCCTTTGCTTGGGCCCCGTACGGGTTGTCTGGATGCCGACGAAAAAACATCCGGCCACATTCAAACCTTGTAGAGCCATTACACCGATGCAGTAGTATGACAAGGCAGGGACAGATGATTACGTTGGATTAGGTTGCCATGAGATTACTCTTTATCGAAGAGAAAGATTTGGGGGATTAAGTTATCGAGGAGATGTGAGCTCTCGTGATATCACATAAAGAAGCGAAGGTCATTCCAAAGGTACACTTATATTGTCGATGTTTATCGAATATGAAAGTTAGAATGTCAATTTCGCTGCGCAGAGGGAAATCGCTCGCCAATGGACAAGTGTCTATCAGCTTCTCATCGCTGTCTGCAGAAGTATTCCGCCAGATACTACAACTGTTAGCACTCACATGGTATTATGTTAAAAGGATGAATATTTAGCCAAACTGTAAAATGGATATTTGTTCTGATTTCCTTTCGACATTCCATCCGACGCGCAATACTACCTTGATCAAAAAGTTCCCGGAATAACCACCGTGTGGCGCTCCATCGTTCCGATTTGAGTTCTGTTTTTTTTTTGTTAAATTGGTACATCTGTTGTTGATATTCCCTTTAAATCTTAGTGTCATAACTTGACATTTGCAAAAGTTACGGTCGGTTTTCGGTATGTCCATCAGTGCTTCCTGCGATTTTTCCATTACTTCCTCTCGGCTGCTAAAACGCGTTCCCCGTAATGGTTTTTTAACTCGATTGAACAGAAAGAAGTCACAGGGAGCCAAATCAGGTGAATTCGGTGGCTGTTGGATGGTATTTGTTGCATTTTTCGTCAAAAAATTACGAATAATGATAGCACTGTGCGACGGTGCGTTATCATGGTGCAACATCCACGAGTTTTCTGATCACATTTCTGGTCTCTTTCGGCGAATTGCTTCACGCAAACGTCTCATAACGCCCAAATAATACTCTTTGTTTACTGTCTGGCCTTCTGGCAAAAATTCATGATGCACTACACCGTTGTAATCCATGAAAACCGTCAGCATTGCCTTCTTTTTTGACTGAAAACGACGTGGTTTTTTTGGTCTCGGCTCATTTGGTGAACGCCATTCACTTGCCTGATGTCTGGATTGCGTGTCGTACTCATAAACCCACGTCTCGTCTCCAGTAATGATCCTTTTGATGAATGTGGGATCGGATTCAGCCTCGCAAATCATGTCTTTTGCGACGTCAACACGGTCTCTTTTTTGCATGAAATTGAGGTCTTTTGGCACAACTTTGCTACTACACGACGGAAACCCAAATCATTAACCACAATGTCTTGGGCGGATCCATAGGCAATGTTCAAGTCCTCCGCTATTTCTCTGATGGTTAATTTGCGGTTATTGACCAACATTTCTTTTACTTTATCAATTTTTTCACCGACTTTCGATGTCGATGGTCTGCCACTGCGTTCATCATCTTCGATTGACTCACGACCACTTCTGAACCGCTCGTGCCACTGGTAAACGACCGTTTTTTTTAGAGAATCGTTGCCGAAACACTTTTCCAACATTTCCAACGTCCGTGCGCCACTAAATCCGTTTTTTACGCAAAATTTAATACAAGTTCGTTGTTGCAAATTTAAATCCATTTCTGCAATTGTAAAAAATCGCCAACACACACAGAGATAGATGTACTCTTGGCTACGTAACTTTTGCAAATGTCAAGTTATGACACTAAGATTTAAAGGGAATATCAACAACAGATGTACCAATTTAACAAAAAAAACAGAACTCAAATCGGAACGATGGGAGCGCCACACGGTGGTTATTCCGGGAACTTTTTGATCAAGGTAGTATTTACAGGGTGATGAAATCCCGACCAAATCGAACTCAGCCGGCTATTGCAAACCTAATGCTATTAAGCGCTCCTGCATTATGATATACAACAAATATTCGAACACCGTTTAATCCGGATTCAGATTTTTTTCGCGAGCTACGTCATAACTGGGGTTTATCTTGCGGTATCGAATGCACTAGCGTTCCCCAAGTTTACTCAACACATTGCGAATTTGGTATTCCTGCAACTGAATTGGGAAATGAGAGCAAAGTGGGATGTAATATTAATCTAGCTCCAATTCGGTAATTTTTAATTATGAGAGTGTGGCGGCATTTACCTGGAATCACTATTAGAAGATTCATCGTGATCGAAAAGCACTTTTAACTCGCCACCTAATAGGCGCAAATTCGAGTTATAAACTTGAACTCCCAAAGTGTCGAAATGCAAAGTTTATTTGATCCATTACTTTCAAACAGACTTTGCTTGATTCAAATAACCTCTCAGCCGAATAGTAAGAGATGAATTATAAGACTTTTACTTTTCCAATCCCACTCAGTTCGTGTGCAACTCAGTTCATACAAATGTACACATAAAAAATACAAAAAATTACTCCTATCTACAATATAAATTCAACGACAATCTTAATATTTCTAAGAATAAATTGAGACCACGAATAAAGTATTTTATGAAACAAGAAATAAATATGAAACATACACCACCTAAACCCATTAGAATAAATACTAGTTAACCACACGCATCTTCATCTCTTTCGGGCCAAACTTGCCCCAATTGCAATAAACGTAGTTATACGTGCACCAACAACAGGGGAAAAATTTTATCGCAGCTGATAACATAAATGGCCACCATTGAATTGAATCGAAAGCACCGAGCCGCCTCCTATATCTAGAAGAGGAAACGCCTATGAAACATGATTCCCTGTGATAGCTTTATGGCAGTGAGTTACCGATTAAACTTCACTAATACATACGAGTGCCCGTAAGGAGAAGAACGGCAATATGCATAGACATCAATGTGCCAGTAACCAATGGCGGTAGACAATTGATGGCAATAATAAGTATCTGCAACTCCAGGGAAAGCATATGATTGAAACGAAATTACGTGAAAAAATGTAAATGACCAAAGGACACGAGAGACAACATGACATTCGGCGTCGGCCATCCACTTGCTCTTTTTAATCATGCAAAAATTAGCTTATCTTCTCTCAATTTTTTTAGCTTTTGAACGGTAATGAACTTCTGTTTATCAATCGCATGCACCGATTAATGAGAAAATCAACAATTATGTATGCACAGTGAAGCACAAGAAATAATGAATACAGCAAAGAATCGCCTTAATTGGTGCCTTAAGTCATCCATACGTTTACACTCACATAACCCATAATTTCCCAAATTCACATCCTCCCACTAAACTGTCAGATGCATGTTATGGCACATTCTATTCTTCGCCCAAGTTTAAGGCAATCTTTTAGGAGTCGGAAAAAGACATTATAATAGTCAGGGATCGAACACAGAAATATAGAAGTTGAATGAAAACAGATTGAAATGGATTGAATGTTCTGCGGGAGTAAACATACGAGATTTGTTCAAGAAGTAAGGTTACTTTTCAAATTTAGTGGCAACATACATTCAATTTTCCATTTTTTTATTTTTTTTGTTGGTACACATGTACCAAACATATGTTTAGAGTTCCAACTGTATAGAACACTTAGTTTGTTATTGACAAATACAAATGCTGGACGTGGTTTGCTGTTTTCGGCGATTTTCTCCCATAAAAAAATGGCGCGAAGTATTTGCATCAAATTTTGTGTAAAAAATGGAATTGAGCATTCACAAACACTTGAAATGTTGACAGTGGCATACAGTGAGTCTGCTTGGAATAAAACAAATGTTTATAAGTGGTATTAGCTCTTCCAAGATGGCTGAGAAGATGCCAATGTCGAACCTCTCTCTGGACGCCCCAGCACACCAACAACAGATGAAAACGTTGAAGCAGTGAAGAAAATTGTTTTGGAAAAGGGTCGAATCACTATTATAGAAAATTTTCAGGATGTTGGCATATCGGTTGGCTTCTGCCATGCAATTTTTTCGGATGTTTTGGGCATGAGACGTGTCAGCGAAGTTCGTTCCGAAACTGCTTAATTTTGACCAGAAGAACTGTCGCATGAGCATCGCTCAGGGGCAATTGAATGACGTCCGTCATGATCCTGATTCGCTCAAAAGGATCATAACTGGTGACGAATCACGGGTTTATGTTTATGGCCTCCAAACTTCAATCGTCCCAATGGAAGAACCCAGAGGAACCAAGACCGAAAAAAGCACGCCAAGTTCGATCAAATGTCAAGGTTTTGCTCACTGTTTTCTTCATTTACCGTGGCGTAGTGCATCTAGAGTTCTTACCACAAGGTCGTACGGTCAATAAGGTGTATTACCTTGAAGTTATATGCAGTTTTCGAAGTGTCATACGAAAAAAAACGCCCGGAATTGTGGAAAAACTATCATGGCTTTTGCATCTTTAAAATGCACCTGCTCACTCTTCGCCGCTTGTGAGAGATTTTTTGGCCAAAAACAACACCACAATCATGCCTCAGCCACCATATTCACCGGATTTGGCCCCCTGCGACTCTTTCCTGTTCAAAAAACTGAAAAGACCTATGAAAGAACAGAGATTTGCAACGATTGTGGAGATAGACTGCATCGCTGTAAGAGCTCAAGGCTATACGAAAAAGGGCTCACCAGAATAGCTTCGAGGATGGCAAAAGCGTTGGCACAAGTGTTTAATACTTCGTTTTAAAGAGTTTTAAATGCCCTTTTTTATCGTACACAAGCTAAACATATCAGCAGGGCATTGCCACTTAGCGTAAAATTCTTCGTTTCCAGTAACGTAATTCGAAATAGCTTAATGTTTTAGAATAATTTGAAGGAATCGATATCTGTGGAAAGATTTATAGTGCATCTCGATGGGGTGACGTCACCTACGAAGCGTACCACGTTGGATTCTATCACCGCGTAAATTAGTAAAGATTACCTCCTTGAAGATCAAAACAATTACGAAATCATTGCAATTCTAATTACTAATAGCTGGTTTTAGATTACACTCGTTGTATTTACAAGGAGCCTCTCAATCAGTAGGCAATCAAAACATTTTAAACGCTCCTTAACCACTCCAAGGAGTCTAACAGTCAATGAATATAAATCTGTTTTATTTCTTGGTCATGTTTTTCGTTCTTTTGTAATAAATGTATCTAACGCTAAATATTCTCAGAATGGTAAAAGTTTAGATTTTTAAAATTCCACTACACGTTATTGGATCACGGAAGTTTATAAGATGACAAGGAAACCCGCCCCGCAAGTGACACAAGCCAGAAACCAACCAAATGGCCGGAAATCATCAGCGGTTGGAGTAGGAAACGGATTGGATACACAGAATAAGATGAAAACCAACACTTGGATACTACAGGGTGCGGCGAAATAACTTCCTTTTTTGTAAGCGTTTTGCGTTTGAAAAAAGGAAGCTATTTTGCCGCACTCAGTACAATGAAAAACTGTTTCTGCTTTGTTTGACATCAAAAGGCTGCTTATCGAGAGTCTCCGACATATTGTAACTAACCTGATACCATTTCCATAAAAAAATTCTTCTTAAAAGGTCAGCGACAGACTGATTTCCACTTTATCTGCAGATAAAAGAATTACGACCTCGGGAAGCAGTTCATACATTATTCCACTTGAATGTTCACACAGAGGGAAATATATATAATGACGGACAGTTAAAGAAATGACCGAAGATTACTGGCGTCCGCATCTTATCCATGACAGAATTTGCTCGCACCGTCACGTAATTGCAGCAATTAATCATTTCTAAATGCATACTAAAAATCGAGTAACTTCCACTTGCGGAAGGTTATTCTTGACCCGCTGTCTTGGTATTCGCCACAACTGACGCAGAACCCTTGCATTTGTGTACTCTCAACATATGCCGAGGCGTATGTGGGTAAATACGGAATTCCCCACGCGAACCGAGCGGCCTTGAGACTAACAAGGATGCCATCTCCATCACTGCCATATTACGGGACTGGACTATAGAACAGGCACTTAAAAAATTAAAACCTAACCCCTCCGATAACAATAAATATTTAAAACACTGCAGGAGTTCTACAAAACATTGTAGTGTTCATGCATTTCCATTTAAACCATTTAGAATCCGCAATATTAATGGTTTTTAAGGTCGAGACAGTATTTGAAAACATATCCATAATGTAAACATGGTCTAAGAACACCTAGTCTCAGAGTATAAAACGCAAGGCTGACTTCAACTGGCGAACCGTGATTTTCTAGTTAGAGATTTCTCGCCCCTCCCCCTCCCCTCCCCCCCCGCCCCCAAGAGCTCGCCCATACCGACTTCAAACATTTTTTGTCTATTTTTTTATGACTACTACAGTAAACACTTCACATTTGCGAGTTTCTCATATTCGTGAATCACTAAATGTACACTAATTCTACGGTTGCATCATCTATAGGCTGATGGATGAGCGACGGAACGCGGCTTTCTTATACACGTGTCGGATTTAACCACTCACTTTTCTCACAACTAAAAGTTTGCAAGCCCTATTTTTGCACAAAATATACATTTCTGTAGAAACATTACACGCCATCGTCCCAATTCCTTTGTCGATAATATAGCATGATTCAGCAGGTTCGAGAAGAAGACTGTACGCACGCTCGTGAAAGAGCTCTTTCATTTCCTCCGGACGATTTACGGAATCAAAACATTCATCGTGCAAGGAATGAATCAGTAAAGATTAACAGGTCCAGGTTTGGATATTCTGGTTACCAAACCGCGCCTCCGATACGGATTCACTTTTAGCCGTTAGACCAACCTGAGATTTCCTTTTTTCGTAAGAATAGAAAGGGTTTTCTTTTAGCTTTCTTAATTCATGAAAATAACATTATTCGTACTATTCCGACAATTGCCCAAAATAATTCAATAATTATACCGGCAAAGAGTTTTTTTTACATTCAATCAGCCAATTCGTTTTTGGATTGTACTTGGTTTGATGGTACTCTGATTGCACCTGGTTACAGCACATTTCCTCAAACCCGGGTTTGGAATAATGGCTAACACATGGGATTTCTTCGGCAAATTTAGAACGTTTCGGATTTTACCTGCCTATCATATAAATCATTGGATAGAAAAAAAGTTTTTCATTGATTTCACACTGCGATCTCCAAACTGCCTTCATTCCCTGATGTTGCTAGCAATCCGAGAATCCAATGACGCGAGAGCAGAACAGCCTTCAAAAGTAATTTTCTGAGGGTAATTTGATTTCGATTCTTAGTCATAAGGGTGAAATAAATTTGGGCCGAAGAGGCGAACGCACTCAAATTAGTCCTTTCGTGACTAGATTGGCCAACCGAGATCCTATATTTCGAGTGTCTAGTAAACAAAATGAAAGGTATGAGAAGAAACAATGCAGTCATTTATCTCTGACCGCGAGTGCCATAAGGCCTCGTCTGGTTGAGTGCGCTAAGTGAAACGCCGAAAGTCGTTACTCTCAAATCAGTTGGAAAATGTGAATGGGCGTGCCCATTGGCACAACTCGCTTATGTTACTGTTTTGTCACCCATTGCATTGCGTGGCCTGCTGAAAAAGAATTGATTCTCCATCGTAAATGCTTTCTCACTTGCTTCCTTCCTTCTTTCTAAGTTTAACGTTAAGATTACCGTTCTCAGCATTTGACGTAGAGATGACAACATATTTCCCTTTCCTAGTATTTCTCACTACTACAGAAGCAATGATGATAGTGGTGGTGGCGCCAACTTTTACGTGCTCCAACGATAGAAATTATTTTGCTATTTAAGGCAACACGTGAAAACCATTAAAAGGAATGGTCACTTAGACATTGATTGCAAGACAAAGTAGCAGGTGAATCAAAGTTCTGAAGAAATCGTAAGTATTAGTGGTTTTAAAAACACAAGGGAGGTGGTTGAGGCGGCACCACTAAGAAAAATTATGTATTGATCTTCCTATTGCATGAAAAAGGCTTTCATTTCTTTATAAAGGTATTTTCTTTCAGCACAGTGATTTTAAAAGACATTTTAAATGTCACTAACAATAAGATAAACGTATTTATACGAACATACCGAGTACTTACCAGATAAATAGATTTTCCAGCAACTATACTCGAATCTATCAACTTGGGAGGTAAGGAAAACACAGGAAAATGGTGAATCATCTAAATACAAGGATGACCATAACGCAAATGATCCGAAATTATCATTACCACGTTTCTTTCTTTTTTCAATTTAATCTCATTACTTTGTCCTATTACGCGGTAGCATAAAGCATATTTACATCCGCTGAAGAGAGAAGAATATTAAAAGAGGAATGATAACATTTTTACACTACAATGATTACAACTCAAGAAAATTAAGAGACAAACGCAGACCTTTTAACAGAGACATGTCTTTGCAAACAAGAAGATTATAGCATGACCACACCAAATAAACAATTCCATGAAAGACATAAGTGCTTATATTTTTCTCTCATAATTCTTAAATTAATTCCTGTTTCGAACAAGACAGTGTATTGAAATAGACAGCGGACATATACGCCGCAGTGAATTCTCGAATGCGTGATAAAGGTGAATATTTTCGCTTGTATCTGCGTTTTGCGCGACTGAGCTACGCAGTAAGTTTGTAAGTAAATACCCATTGCCAAGATATTTCGTCCAGTACCACGCCATCACCCCATTGGGTCAAGGGCATTCGAATCGAATCCGGAGGCGTAACCAACATGGGATACGAAAGAGGCGAAAACGCCCACGACAATGCCTGGCATACTCCGTCCAACGCTTTGAAAAAGTTCGAAGTAAACGGAACTTTAACCATGAAAATGAAGTTTGTAAGAAGTAAACATAAGTTTGCTGCTCTATTAGTACGTCATTAAGACTATTTCCTATCATGTTTAAGATAATCCAACACTGCTGGGAAAACTATTAAAGCTTCAAAACGAATAAATTGCCAATTTATATTTATTATTAATAATTGAGAAATAAAACGGATCATGAAGAAAAAATCATGGATGTGATTACGCTAAACCAAAATTTGCATGCACGATCAAGTAAGAGTAAAAACTTTTAGGTGAAAGCAGTTTCATGCCCAAATCTAAACATGTACATAAATATGACCGCGTCTATCCAAATATTAGACGGTGCAAGTATCGAAAATTTGCTGTTTGTTATAAAGAGTGCTTTTTAAATGCCATTTAAAAGTATTACCAATTAAAATACATATTCTTATAACACACGATAATATTGTACTGTATTTATTATTAAGAATTATCAATGGAACTCAATGTGCAGCAATGTTTACAATGAAACTCGTCTTAAATGATGAATATTCTGTCCAGGGATCATAGCTGCAGAGTTATGATTGTAGTGAAAATACGAGCAAATTGAAGGAAAAAAGTGCCGGGGTTTTGGAGGCGACTTTATTTAAAAATAAGGCGATGATTTACCAACATTTATTTTCATTAAATATTTTATTAGAAACATATTGTCTTATGACTATAATTACAACGGACGAAGGAATATGCGGTACCTTGGCCTTTTACATTATCTTCAATGTGCTGTCAATTCGGACGAATGGCATGTATTTAACGCACATACGCGAAAATTAAAAAGTAAACAGTAATGATGCATAGCAACTACAAGTAACTATTTAAAAATACGCTTTTCCAACTCCTACTAATTAAAATACTGCATGGTATATTCTGTTCACAGTTGCCATTGGTACGCTAGATACAAAGAGGTAGGATCTTAGAACTGACGCAACTATACGGAGAAGGATCAGCATGAGCAAACATGAAGTATTACCGGAAAGAGATAAGACATCAAAGGGTTTCCGGTTTACTATATGTGTTATATAACCATCAAACTGCGTCACGTGTCTTCAGACACGATTTCACATTTTCAGAAATGCTTCTCGAGATTAACTCACCAATATAAGGTACTATTAAGACACACCTCAATAAAAAAATAATGCAATGCTTACAATGATGAAGTTCCCAGAGAAAGGTAGTTGCTTTCTTTATCATTGCATGCACTCAAATGATGCAATTCTTATACAAAACCCATTTCACTACGTTACTGTATATTACACCAGTTTTGAGGAAAGTTACTCATCCTCACAAGGGAAAATTTCTTGGTCGCGCTTATACAAAAAAAAAATATATATATATATAGTATATATATATATATATATATATATATATATATATATATATATAAATATATACACACATATATATATTCATATATATATATATATATATATATATATATATATATATATACACACACATATATATATATATATATTCATATATATATATATTTATTTATATGCATACATAATATTGATACGTGGCGGACCGGAATTCATGAATGAAACATTTTCGGCCGTCTTCGTAATCATTACTTATTCGCAAACATCCCATAGTCAGCAATTAAAATATTGGAACCACTTCAAATTCATTCCCATTCACTCATTTGCGCCATTAAAGATGGATGGGAAAGGATAAAAGGTGGAGAGAAATCCGGCGTCGGCATCAGGCTACTCTTAACGAAAGACGCCAAGGGGTCCGCAGCTTAACGTCCCATCCGACGGACGGCGTACTAACTCAAAGTGCCCCCCACAAAGTATCGGGACACCACTGAAAAAATCTGTCGCAGCCGGGATTCGAACCTTCTGGGAGGGAGGCTAGTACATTAGCCACTGCACCATCCCGATCCCTCGTGAATTACCCAAAAAATAAAGCATAAGGTAAGAGAAAATACGTTGTACTTTTAGAACCAAAACAGCTTTCCACACTAAATTACATTGAAACATGCTTTCCAACAAAACATCGAAAATGTAATCCAACAAAACGCGAGGAACATTTAATACGACCCCACAGACGTCATGCTGATTATTTGAGTTCTAAGATCGGCAGATGACCTCTGTCATTTGAGGATGACATCGTAGTTTGAATGGTTTGCGGAAGCACAAAACTATTTTGGTCGAAACTGGAATTGCCTTCGTTTCAAATGGAAGAAAATTGCGCGAAAATGTTAAGGGCGAAACCAAAAGACAAACTACGGTGGCATTGACATATCATAATCACGCAACAACTATCAATTTAAATAAAATAATGAAACAAGTTTCGAGGCGCGATCAAAAGTTATGATAGTAGAGTGTATTCGTCGCCGATGGCCAGAAAAATTCACTGCACGCGAAATTAGTTACACCAGAGGGAACGTGAAATCCAAAGGCTATTTGGATATTTCATCCCAATTGAATGACGTGGAAAAGGGCGGTTAAGTGGCAGTAGCATTCCACGAAGGGTGACAAGGGTTGAACGATTTAACGTTCCATCGGACTTATGGTGTACGTACTGTTAACAAAAAATCTGAATACCTGAAGATCGTCAGTCTGGGAAGCCATAAGGTACAAAATCATCGCACATCGCCCCTGCTCGGACCAACGATGTATTTACGGATGCATAAATTGAAAACCTTGCGTTACAATGATGTCTTTATCTAAACCATTAGGGACAAAGCAGCTCCAGCTAATAAATTAGGTGTGTAAGCCGCATTTGATCTGATCGAATACTCAATTTATCTACATCTACATCTACATAATACCCCGCAAGCCGCCGCAAGGGCGTGTGGCGGGGGGTGTTAGGTAACCAACCGTAAAAAAGAAAAATACCACATGCAAAAAAACAAAACGGAAAATTACACCCACAGCAGCGCACACACTCATGCAAAAATCCCTTCATCCAATACTCATGCAAACACATATACCGAAAACAACTAAAAAACTGCACCCCATGATGCAGCACGAAAGCAATCCTACAACACGGAAGCAAGGACACAACAAGCAAGAAATTGAAACATCACTACCACATGAAAATGCACCACGAAACACTCTACCCCCAAAGAGTCTCTAAATGGCAGGGAATGCGACCCAACGTTGCAGGTAGCAGGAATTTGCCCCCGCGGGAAGGGACGAGGGATTGAAAGGGACACTTAAAAACAGATGAACAGAACATGAATGAGGTCATTCGGAACTTATAATCGAGAGACATAGGTGCCTTTTGCCTGGGCCATATTTACGTATATCCCTCGCAGCCCTAGGCTGTATGTATAACTTAAAAGTCTTATTTCCTATTGCATTTTCCGTATTGTCTAATAGTAAAAACTAAAGCTAAACAGAATTCAACTCCCACTTAAGCAGTGATAAAAAAGTGGCAGTAAATAGCAAGGCATCATTTTCTAAGACATCTTTGTGGAAAGGCAATTAAAAAAGTCGAAAATGATATTCTAATAGGGAAAATTTATTCATTTTGCCTGGAAGGTTTATAGAAGATTTGAGTTGATTTCCTCCTTGGCAATTCGTTTCATCTCATTTAAGGCGGCCATAATTCATTAATTTATCATAAATTTACTGCCTTCCAGCAAATAAAATTAACTTTGCTAAGCATTTACATGGTGCAATAAATCAATCATATTTAGAATGAAATTAACTTAAGAGCTGTCCGCAACAAAACTGGAAAAACAATAAAACGTTTAAATGACACTAGAGCTATGGAACGCCTTGTAAAACCATAAAGTATTAATTGCGACAGTAAAAATTATTATATTATTTCATATTACCTTCCATTTACAAAAGTTGTTCAAAATTTAAATTTAATTGAAAATAATATACGTATTTACTGTACATAAACCTCAGATGGATTCCATTTCTACACATTTCTTATAAAACAAAGATATACTCAATAAATATACAATCTTTATTCCAATTGTGTCAAAACCGTATTATATACCGGAGTAGTAGTATTAGCAATAGTAAGCTGTATAATTTCAAGAATGAATAGAGAAATAAGACAAAATGAAAAAATTGGTAGTCATGATAAGTTTAATTGAACATTCCATACTTTATTTAAATAAGCCTCATTACCGTAAAATGGACGGGTACTTACATTTTAAATTTTCCAAAAAAAGGGATGATTGAGAATTTTCCGGGAATCAATGAGATGCCTCAGAAAGCAATCCACGATATTTTGTCAATATTTAATCTTAAAAATACTTGTGAGCCTAAATATTTCTTAATGCTACAGTTATTCCAAAAGAAATTTCCCGTAATTTCCTCGGAATTACTAGCATAAAACTGGAATAAGACTTTTCTGTTACACAGGTAGATGTGTTCGTAAGAAAAAATGAATAGCCAAGGATGACTATGAAATAACGTCAACGCATCGACCCCCTGCGCACATCAGTCCTCGGCAGATGATGGATTGAATGTGCGTTTAGAATGTATTTGTTTCATTACAATTGGATCAACGAAATATTTCACATTCCCATCTATTGAGGTCCATTCCTAGACAGACGAAACAGCAGTACATTTCTAAATTTATAACAGTGAAAAAATAATTTTTTTAGAAATGTATAAAAAAATATGCTGAAATAACAAACATTGCCATTACATTATGATCGACTCGTTAAAAAAATCGATAGGCCGCACGCGACAAAATAAGTACCCAGATCTATATGGTAAAAAAAAAACACGGGATCATAATAAGATTATTGCATTTTTCTATACTGTTATTTGCTTCCAATGGAATCTGTACAACTCCAAACTCTTTTGAACAAATTCTCCTCATCGCTATCACTATAAAAGAGCATTTGAATATTTCGAGTAAGTAGTATTACTTTATAAAAACACACTGAACGGAGAATCGGGAATTATTGCATAATTAATCTCTGGAAGGCATTACTTGCTTTTTGGGCCCCTCGTATGCTACGCGCAGGGATTTCCGCAGCTGATGATAAGAAAGAACGCAACGTCATGGTGGAAACCAAACATGCTCGGACAGACGCGGGAACGTTTGCTTTTCACAAGTGACGAACACTACAATGACATGTATACGGGTGATTCTCTAAGCAAACAAGCCCTGCCCAATTTTCGAGTTTTTGCACCAAGTCCAAAGTTTACCCACTGGGGCATCCAAAGAGCATTTAGCGCCGCGACTTGGTCCATAAAATTTTCTCGTCGAGCAGATGGGGTGGTTGAATGTGGGCCGGGATTTGATGGCCTCTCTCACTAGTTAACATATTCCTGGATATTCAGCAACCGTGGTCACCGGCACCGCCATATTACATGCTTGAGGAAAATTTTAATGCGCTTTTCCATCGGGAAACAAATGATAATTTCAGAGTACACGTTTTTTTTATCATCTTCTCAATGTTACATATAAAAAAAATGGTCATATAATAATCTTACAATTCCAAAAATAGGAAGTGTGTTCTTGGTATGATAATTTTGCTGTGAAATTCCATGCCACCAAATGAAAACCGCTGAGGAGCATATTCCTTCTCAAATGGCTCTGATCAAACAAAGAATAAGGAGATATTTCCCGAGAGGCATCGCGCTTAACCTGCAATTAGTAGAGCTATGAATTCTCTTACATGTTACGGCGTCATTCTATTTTGTTTCATTTAATGAAAACTTTGTCGCGTTTTGAAAATGGACACCAAACTAATTGAATATTTTTTAAATGGAGATAATTTAAATTCGTCATATTGTTCTTGATTTCAAATCGTTCACGTCGAATGACGCGATACCTACGAGACTTGGTTAACAGAAAAATCGGCATTAGGTTGGGAAATAAATGTGAGATACTCAAATTCCTTATTCATTTTCATAGCACGGGCCACTTAAAGAGACGTTAAATTTTAATCTTTTTGCTATGGAATATTAACTAAAGATCATAGAGGCACTGGAAATTTCACTGGCATTATACACAATTTTCCAGACGCGTTTTAAATTCTATAGCTATTATTTCAATCTCTGAGCCAAGTAACATAAAAATATAGAGATAATGCAAACAATAAAAATCTTGAACAAAAGCCGACAGATTAATGACTTGGCGTTGGAAGATACCCTTGGGTTTCAATGGTAAATTTAATTTCGGCCAAAAGCTTTGAATGAATACGACGAGTTCGTCGTTGAACTCTATATAAACATCGGTCTCAAGGATAATGTATTTCAAAACCAAAGTTTCATTAACTGCGCCTGATAGACGCCACAGAATTAGGAAACGCACTGTAGTCCATTTGGAGGTGGCTTTGATAGTCCACTATTACAAGTAACAGGTGACACTATTAACTCCCATAGTTTGGATTATGAATTTCAAATATTTAAAGAAAGACAATTCCTGGCGGTGAATCAAGATAACTGTAAAGAGACCTCGGCAAGAAATTCCAACCTATGCGAAAATAGCAGTCGCAGGCTCCGTGTAGAGTAATCGCACAAGCAGTATTCATTCTAAAGCATCATTGATTCCGAGAAGTGGTAAGGTATAGAATAAACAAGCAATCCAACGCACAATAAAGGGCTGTCTAACCCTGTGGTCAGTACTTTAATGACTGCATCTAGTTCATATCCAGACCACCTTTCCAAGATCAAGGTCTGTGGGACCGGTTCTACGGGTCAACAACCTTGTGTACCAAACATTATGGGCGTCCGTACCACATCTACACGGCACATACATGTGACATATATATATATATATTACGGTAGAGTTAAACTATGTACTTGCGTCAATCTGGCAAAGAAAATGTTTCTATCACATTGCCGAGTGAAAAATCAGTATTCAACAACAGGCAACTGAAAATGTTTTAAAATATACTCGTGTACGTATCGGCTATACCGGTCACACTTATCAGGCATTACATGAGATTTATCATGGCGTAAATATACCCAATGTATGAAAAGAAAAAACAAATACTGCCCTAATTTAGTACTTAGGTTATCACGCGCAATGCTTAAGGTTGGAATGATCTGCACTTACCCCAACAGTTTTCTTGTAGTTAACGAGCTGATCAGAAGCTGGATCTCGGCTTGCCATTTTCGTTCTCAACTACTTCCAACTTGTGGATAAACCTCACGATCCAGCCCAACTTGCCACGGAGTGAGCCAAGCACTTGAGTGTTCAATCTCCGTCTCACGAGCAGTTTATATCGCTGTGTTGACGCCTCGGCGGAGAACGTTGCTAAGCGAGCATTGGTGCTGCCACCTAACACTATTCAGCGATTGGCGGTTTTTAAAATAAGTTTTGATTGTATCATTTTCTCTTTCAATCATAAAACGGAATTTAAAAACAATGAATAATCAAAAGGCAGCTGCTGCGCTGAATTTGGATATACATACTCTTTTCGGGAAACAGGGGTGCACCCATTTGTTACCTCAAAATTATTAAGAGTAACATAATTAAGTCATAAATTAAGACAAAGCCCATTTATTTGTTTATGAATTTTGGGAAAGATAAACAAATGATTTCTGAGTTATATACATGAAATGGTTTGAATTTATACAATCTGCCTTTTCTATATGTAGTGATGGCAAACTATATTTTTACATTTTTTCATATTCCCTGACTATATCAGATATAAAGCCCCTTTTTTCAAGTTTAACCAGAATATTAAATGGGCATTTTCATTGATAATATCATATAAAAAATTCCACTTGTAAATGTAGGAGTTACTGGATTCATTAAAAATATGTATGGTTAGACAAGGGTCATTCGATAATCATATTATCTTAGAAGTAAATTTTTATTTAGCAATGAAAAAAATTAAGAAAAACAATTTAAAAAATCAAAACACGAAACATACAAGCAATGATTGCCAGCCACTTAGGTGCTCTAAATTTTTACTCAATGATATTAATTATGAACGAAATATTTTCAGAAACCCCAAGCACCTTCCATTTATGATACATCAAGATAATTTTAAGACGTAGACGGCAAATCTTAAAGCAAGATGAAAAATTGATGAATTAAACATTTTCCAGAGCTCTGGAAAGAGGTCTT
Source organism: Hetaerina americana (assembly GCF_022747635.1). Lineage (NCBI taxonomy): Eukaryota > Metazoa > Arthropoda > Insecta > Odonata > Calopterygidae > Hetaerina > Hetaerina americana. The sequence goes on from NW_027287331.1 coordinate 18,367, forward strand.
AATCAAGTTAGGTTAGTTGATGCAGTTGGCCATAAAGAAGGCTTTGATACTAATGTAAAAATCACTCAATTCTCATGGAGTTTAGTTCCTTTGAGAAATCCAGACCTGCTGTCTCAAATCTTTCATGGCACAAACAATGGCACCCATTCTGTCTACTAATGTGGCTAAAATGCATCAAGCAGGACTTTGTAAAAATGCAACACATGGCATCTGATTTAAAGTTTTAGTTCAAACTTGCCAGATCAAATTACTTAACCTTAGGTAATTTTTCAGAAGTATCTTGATTAGTAATATTAGCATATCTAAACTCTGATTAAACTAAACATTAGAAGGACATGAATATACTGGACATTTCGACAGGAAGTTCATCTTCACAATTCGGTTCTCAGGGGAAGAGTGGAGAGAATGTGTGGGTGGTAGGTGATGAAAGAGCAAGGTAAGGATATGAAAGTTATTGGACAGCTTTTATGGACGAATATTAAGCCCAGGTTTGAAAGATTTAAGCACACATGTGGGCCATCTTGCATGTTCTCATCTCCATGCTGCCGGTGGATTATCATTATATATGAGTGTATATATATACACACATGCATAGTGCGTACTAATACTTTGACAGATAAAAATAATTTTTTCCCAGAAGTCAATTTCCAAATCTTCAGCACAAGCACCTGGATAAACAGGATAATTGACAATACAAGTATATTTCTTGCACATATTGGCTTTCTTCATTGCAGACTATAAAGTTCTCTAATGCTACTTTTTAAAGGGCAGTAGTTCCTTTTATTCCAACCAAATTGACTCTATGTGAATTATAAATGCTGATCTAACAATTTAGTGATGCCTTCAATTCGCTCAGAAGTTTTGGAGTTAAAAACCAACAATCCTTCGCCATGTCAAGCTAAATATTTCTGGAAACTGCACTTTTTACTCTCATTGTTCTTTGTCATTAGGTTTGCCTTAACAAGAATCATTAATTTTACACTAACTAATCAAGCATGCTATTTAACTTCGTGAAGCACTAGTTTCTCTGGAGAAAATGTGCAGCAGAACTGGCCCAAAATACATATGTTCACATTCCTTTTGGAACTTTTAAAAATTGTATCATTTCAAGCTTTTCATACCTTAGGATATATAATTTGGTTATATGCAATACTGAGAAAAGAGGATAATTTTATTACTAGTAATGGACATAAGATATGCCTGTGAATGAAATGCATGACTGTACCCTTTTCATGTAGCACAAAACATAAATGAAGTGTGTGGCATGTATTATCAAGTCATTGGAGATGCTCTACAATGTCTCATTGAAAGTTGTGTTCAACCTTATTGGGCTATAATCAGTTTCAATTGCACCATGGGCCAGATTAAGATTTCAGTGAGCCTTATTTTTCCATAATAAAATACTCTTAATACAATTATCAACCATGTATAATATATTAATATAATATATACCATATATATAATATATAACAATAATATATTTCAAAATATTTTTTGACAGGATGGCAGTTTTTTCAACCTTAAAAATCATTAACTTTCCATCAATTAAATCCAATCACTAACTTACCAAAACAGTCTTTTGGATAGCAAACCAGAGGTGCTCATCAGACCTTAAAATGATGGGTGGGTAGTATTTATCGAAGCTTTGCAAGCAAAGCAAGACTTTTCCTTTGAAAAATTGAAGTATTCCATTGTAGTAATCCATTGAAAAAGACAAGTAGTATTTTTGAAAGATAATTTAAGATTCCCTTTGGCCCAGGCAAGTCATGACTCTGAAATGTTTTGGCCCCATAAAACAGGGTGGGCCAGTCTTAGAATGATTACTATCATTTGGCATTCTACTGGAAAATGTAAGTTTTGGATGGACACATCCCACATAATAGTACAACAATACATTGCTTGCCTCAAGGCAACCAGACATGATAACCTATAATAACCCCCTCTTAAATTCCTTATACTTCCTTCTGTTCAACATGCTCATCTTATTTCTACCCATTCCTCGTTTGCCTAACATTTTCCCTTCAGTCTTTCCCCTCAGTCCAGTGTCCCTAACATCCAACTGACAATAAAAATGCTCTGCATCCATCTTTCCCCTATTCTTCTATCTCACCTTGTACAGCCCTAAAATATTTATAATTCCACACTTTTGTAATTTTCATGTCCTCAACATCATTCCATCACTGCTGATTGGGCCAAGTCCCATAGTTGCTAAAACTCAATCCAGATCTATGTCCATCAAAGTAGGATGAGCTTTATTGAAACAGTTTCTCATTGCCTACCTCTGTTAGTCATTTGATACCATTACTAAAATGGCACCCCACTGCATCCAGACATCTTTGCAACGGCCTCTCAACGGCGAACAGATGCTGCACAGACTAACACTCACCTGGCATGTACCCTTTGACCTATCTGGTATCGGTGACCCTTCTGGGAGCAAATATAATTGCTTCCGCCAACACATATCTAGGAGTCACAAAGTCAGAGTACACAAACCCTTCCATCATGTCAAGGTCATTGTCCATGGAGGGTAATTCATAGAATTGTGGGCCAAATTCATTAAATCAAGGAACAATCATGGAAAGAACCTTTCATGCAGTGAAATTGCTAGTTATCTGAAAAGACAGCATTTTGTGCCAAGCATAAAACTTGCATTCCAACGGAATAAATTTTATTGCACAGGTGTTTCTATACTGTTAAAATATCATTGGGTATGTAGCTAAAAATAAACCCTGATCTATCGTAAAGTGTACAAAAGTATAACATTATGCCAAAATACTTAAAAATTATACCTAATGAGGATATACCATTTGGGGAGTCTCACCAATTAAGTACCTTAAAAGAATGCTGTCACCAAGAAGAGTAGTAGTACAAAACATGTGACTTAAAACCAATATGCTTGATGGAGATTAAAATATGGATCTTGTTTATAAAAATGTATAATGCATACATAAAACTGTCCTTGCTAAGATGTCATCTGGTAACCAGGAGGAATATATCTTAGGCTATGAGCTTAGGTAGGTGATTTCACCATTCAATCGGATTTAATGTTTAAGAAGTATTCTTTTCAAAATATATCTGCATGCCATAAGTATAAAGACACTTTGAAATGTGTCACCAAAGTTTATACAAAATAGAAACATGAATACAGAAATAATTTTTTGAAAAATATGAACACACCGAGTCTAAACTCACACAGTCTCTAAACATTACTCACAATGTTTTGGGTGGCAAGGCATTTTTATGTAAGACCTTTATAATTATGCTCCCTAAAGAACCCATATATAAGAACAAAATCCTATTTCAGTGTAAAAGTAAGACAAAAGAAAACATGAAAAGTAACCTTACAACAAGGACCATTCTAAAATAATAAGATAATAAATCAAATAACTATCCTGTCTTAAAAAAAAAGCAGTAACTATTAGAACATTAACAACGTCAACCGAGAAAAAGCAGCGTAAAAATGCTGAATCATTGAAAACAAAATTTAGATCAGCCAAAAAAAAATATTTGGGGCATTTGTTAGATTCAAATTTTTCAAAAACTTATTAGAAAACCAAATCGTCCTCAGGCTATGATTTTAATCTATTTTCAAATTACTATGGAACAAATTTATGATGGATATGAAGAAATTCTGCAAATGTACAACACACATGAATAATCATAGTCATATGTAAATTAATTGATATGCAAATAAAATAAGAACCATTGCTATAGATGTGATTCTAAAAGTATATTCCTTATTTGATGTCATACTACTAAAATTACCAGTCATGAATACACCATATGTGCATTAACGCCTATTTACAAATAATTATTCTATAAATTTAAATTCATATTTACAACTATAGAAACCAGTTTATTCATCCACTTTAATGGATCACTTTTCCATTTTCTTTTTCCCCGCTGAAATTTCATAAATCACTTCCCTAATACGCTGCAGTTCTTGAAGCTCCTTACTGGTTTCCTTGATTTTTGCTTCTTTCTCCAAAATAATCTGTTCATTCCTCTTGTTTACAAGTCGAAGAGAGTTGTTATCCTGCATAAGAAGAAAATAATTAATGTTTATAAAATTAGGAGATCTATGAGACCAAAATTCTACCCTATTACAACAGAGAAATTTTAATTAACTGAGTACTTGATACATCCCATAAAAATGTCATACAATGCAATAATAAGGCAAAAAATACTTTTATGATTCCCTATGACCCCTGAGCCAGAAAGTTTCCCAACTCCTGGTGCCTACTGTCTACATCACATTAAATCCCCAGAATTAGAGTTTTCTAAGAACCTTGGGAAAAAAGTGCAATGGGAAAAGAAAAATTAATCACTGTTACTGCAAAACTCATTCACTGACTCAAGTAAGGGTAAAAATAAACATGCTAATAAAGCAATTCTAATTAGAGCTAAGGATGTATCTTAGTAACACATGGCACCATGACATTTGACAGCATATGAGGCAATGAAATTTTAATAAGAATAATGAAATATTCTTAGCAAATATGTAAGGAGATGAGTGAAGGATACATGCACTTTTGTAAAATTAAGAAAAATTTGAGAATAGGGAGATGGGCGATATAGGCAGCAGGGTGATACCCTTGCCTGGCAACCGAGAGGTCGTGGGTTCAATTCCTGCGTGGATATTCCCATACTTTTCAGATTACTACTAAATACAAAAAGACTAACCTTAAAGGAAATATCGTAGAATAAGGAATAATTAAGAACTACACCTGTCAATCTCCATATAAATAAATATTACTAATTTCCATTTTATCATGAATAAAAAATTGCTGAAAGGTCATCTTGGCATTACTGAAGTATAAACTGGCATTTTAGTTTGTCTTTCACCCTCAGCATGCATTAGATTAAATACTTACAGAATAATTTAAATGAATAAATGTCACTAGCAATACTATACAAGAATTTAAAATGGATAGCTATGTGTAATAATGGCTACAGATATTATGTATTATATCAAAAACAGAACAATGAGGCACTTAGGCAAAGCAATTAAACTATTACATTGGTAGAAATACAACAAAACTTTATTGAAATGCAAATAAATATTGGATTTTAAAAAAAGCCACCTACTTCTTGCTGATCCTTATTCACTTTATATAATTTCTCATTTTCTCTCTGCTTGTCCTCCAACAGTTTATCTTTTTTCTGAATGCTCTCTTCCAACTCCTGAACCCTTTCCATAAGTGCTGAAATGAAGATCACATAACACAAATAAAGAGTTAATTACCTCTCAATTAAAAGGACCTAAATACTACCCAAACACTAATTTCTGGTTTAACATACATCACAAAATACAAATAAATATTTTTTAATCAGATGAAATTAGAACACCTTATTGCATATCCACCCTCTACTAAGCCTGATGTCATGTGAAATTCACACATCAGGGTGGGGAAGCCAGTTCCTCTCCCTGAGTCTGTTATGGTTTCTCAGGAAGGTGTGGTACCCGAAAAATCACATAGCTTGTGTGGAGCTGCAGGTGCCCAGGGGGGATGGCCCAGGAATCGAACCTGGGCCCTCTAAGTCAGTAGTCCAACGCTCCACCCCTGGACTACTGCAACTCACACACACACAATCATGTGTGGGCGTGCATAAAAAATGTGAAAATAACTAATATTCAACTTTTATGACATAAATTTTATCGTTTAATTATGTTATGAACTTATTGATGTATATTTGATGATTTAGCTTTCGCATCATGGCTAGAATACTATCTTCACATCTCCAGTCGTACCTCAGATTTGACAATACATACATGATTTCTTGAAATGGCCAATGTAAAGAATAGGGAAGTCCATAATGTGGACTGAAATTTATAATGGATGAAAAAGGTAGAAATGGAAAGGAGAGCAAGATCACTAACCTGTCAGGGATTTTGAATACTCCGCTTTCTCTTCTTCCTTTTCTTTGGCCATTGCCTCAAATTCTTTCCGCAAAGTTGCTTCTTTCCTCTGGGAAACTTCAATCTCTCTCATTTTTCCTCTCATTTCCTGGAAGGAATTCAGATTACTGTTTACTTGAAAATGGAAATATTTTCGAAAGCTTTTTCATCTAACTTGCTTTTATATCTCTGCTTTCTATAATTATGATGGACTACAAATTTAAGTTTGAAAAGGAAAACAAACTAATTCATACTGATTCATTCATGTCCAAACTTTTTAAAAAGCATTTTCACTTCTCAATAAAATGTATAGGCTCACTGGTAATTAACAATGGATCTTAGATGCAAGGCATTAATTAGCATAGAAGTCTACTTTGACGTGTTGTTTGATTCAGGAAGCATCAGAATCAGGATCAAGAAGCTCATGCAGATCAAGATACCCTTCTAATGGAAAAAGCACACAGTATCTTCATAATTAACTAATAGGTCATTAAAACTAAACATAAAATTCAAAAAGGAAAATATATATTTATGGTAAATGGTACCTCTTATCCAGAATTTAAATAACATCCATTAACCTAGCAAACTGTTGGCAGATTAATGGTTACTTTTTCAATTTTTTTGTTATTCCATGCTCATTGAAAAAAAGTTTCAATGACAAAAAAGAAATTTAATAGCCTTGCAAAGCAAATTGTTTTCACCAATATTTTTCCTAAAATTTTATAATCACTTGCAAAATAGTCAAACGACTTTGAACAAAAAATAGAGCATCCTTTCCTTTTTGGTACACAAAAATAGCCTTATCAATTTAATGATTCAATTAATGGTAAATCTACCCCTATGTTAAATTTATTACAGAGCATGAGTTTCTTTTGATCACAACTTGTCATTAAGACACAATGAAGTGGCAAGTTTCTCATGGATGTTAGGCTTCATTTGGAGATTCCCAAGAGATATCAAAGACATGTGTATGCTTAAAACTAATGCTGTTCCAAAGTAAGGCAAATTCAGTCATAAAATTCATTATCTGGAACCCCCTAGGATATCACACAGGTATCAAGAGACTTCAACATAAGTCCTAGATAATGGCTCGTAATTAATACATTGATTTTCCCTCTTTTGAATCACCATTTATATTTTATTAATGCAGATACTTGGAATTCATTCCCTTTCTTTAAAATGGCAATGTTTGACCAAACTTCCTTATGTAGATTGTGTATTCATATGCTCCGTGCCGGCAGAAAAATTACAACTCAACTATTCCCAGAAACAAACATGATTTTTACCAAACAATGCAGGAGAAATTTCTCAAATGTTTAATATCCCCTCAATTAGGGCTATGCACTTTTACCACAATATGCATTTGATGCTTAACATTCATAGTAATAACTTCCCAATGCTCAAACAAATAGTCTTGGACTCACTGATGTGTACACTCAAATAAGGTTTCATAAATAGATGTACATATACTTACTCGTATGAATTGTTGTTTTGATTTTATTTGATACTGATCCTTAAACATGCACTTTCATATTTTAATTTTCTACCAACTTTAATTGCACTGTTTATTTTATTATACTCTTCTTTTGCATGCATACTGAAATTGTGACTTTCTCATAACCATCATAATATTGCAATCTCTCGTTTACAACCACATAATGACTGTGTATTGTTGAGTTTTATTTGAAATCTGCCCTGGATTACAATAAATTTGATTTAACCCTATGTTCGAGCCATACAAGAAACATTTTTCAACAGATTTTTCCAACCAGTACCAATGCCCATTAGTTTTTCCACCTGCTTTAATATGCTTCCAATACACATTCAGGCATTAAAACACCTGTCTGGGAGCTGTGACAGGGATTCAATAAAATGCTAATTGTAGAATTTTAACATTCTACCTATCAGCAAATAAAAAAACCATGGACAATCAAACCTGCATATGTTGAGTATGTTTCTCCATTGCTTTCAGCTCTTCATTCTGTAGCTTAAGAGTCAACTGCTGTTTTTCAGCCTGGCAACCCTCCAAGCACTGTTGTTTGTAATACATAAGCTGATGCAGACGACTCAACTATTTGAAAACACACAAAAATGACAATAAAAAATTAATTTCTACATTGTTAATTCAAAAAAGCAAAAAGTTCATAATAAATAAACAACTACACTGATGGTCTATTATGTACTTACAATACCATTTTTCAGTAACTATGACACTGATCATAAAAATATCCAACCAAACTTAAGACACCTATGTGCCTAAATATTAGAAATAAATATAACATAAGAATTAGCTCCATAACAGAAAGGTTCATTGCACTTTCTAACTATGATACAGGTGTTATGCAAGCTCAAGAAAAATAATAAGTATCTACACTCATTTTCAAAAACATCTTTGGCAGAAGAAAAATAATAAACCAGACTCTTCAGACATTAATGAGGAATCCATATTTTCGCAATGACATAAGCTATCTGGGTTCTAACAGCTAGATTATTCCAGGTCTCTATAAGCTACATAACAGGAGCAAAACTAGGAATAAAAATTTGTCTCGAAGTTGACTTTTTTTGGCACAGATTCTTTAAAAATTCATCATTAATAATTACTCCCAGACTTTCCTACCACTAAAAAATCATCATATTCCTCCTCAGTAATTATAGGAGAATATTCCATTTGATTGGGAATCAAATGCTTGTCTGTTGGATGTCTGTAAGGTTCAGCAATCTTCTTTTCTCACGGCAATGGATATTCTTTGCTCCTGCAAGCAACAATTCTGTTAAGCAGCAACTTGATCCCATCATCATTTTCTAACTTGCTGAAGAATTGACTTTTGTCCCAAAGCTACAAAAATATTCATTTCCATTTTACCCTATGCAGTGAGGTGCCTAAAATATTTTTTGCCCATGGCAATACTTACAAGATACGCAATTGGAACTATCGACTATTCCACAACTAAAATATTTTTACCATCACCATTAACTGATCATCCTCACATTTTTTTAAAATTACAAATTTATATTGGTTTATGAAAACATCTATTAAATTTTTAGTTTCATTCACATGAAATGTCACATTTGAGACACAATTTTTTCACCCTTTCTAACAAATCCATCCTCCCAACTTCCATACCCATCCTATATACATCGAGTCATCTGACAACAAGCCCACTCCACTTGGGGGCTTTACTTGGGAGCAACACTTTGAAATGATCATGCGTATCTGACATCATAAACACAATTCAGTATACTATAGCTAACATTCACTATTTACACCAATGTATGTTAAACATGCACTGAAGATCACAACTAATTATCTTTGCATTCCCAAATTCTTTCCTCACTAGCTCTGCAGGTCTATCTGCCTCCACTTTTCTTTGACAGCAACCGACTACCATCCTTTCCTCTTTTGATGGCTAATTTCATTTCAAAAATGGTTTTCATATACTTCTAACCCTGACGTTACATAAGTCTATCTTTAATAGTGAAAATCATAATAAAATGTCATCAAAATAATGAAGGATCTCAGGTTTTCCCGGCGTATGGTATTCAAGAAGTTCTCTCGGGTTTCCCACCGGGTCAGGTTGCAGTACACCAACGTTTCGAAGGCTGACTCTGCCATCGTCTTCACCCTGAAGACGATGGCAGAGTCAGCCTTCGAAACGTTGGTGTACTGCAACCTGACCCAGTGGGAAACCCGAGAGAACTTCTTGAATGTCATCAAAATAGCTATTAAAATTAGAAAGTATATGCATCCCTATATTTCTAAATAAAAGCTCAAGGCTGCCAGTTATCCATTTCAAACCCAGTTATCTTCACCACAGTTGTCATAATGAAGGATGAGTTGTGTCCCCCTGAAATCTTCCGGGAAGTAGGCAGCGCACATTTTCCAGTGTTCAATATTTAAATGAGTTTGAAGTAATGCATTGACTTGTGGGCCACAGGATCATGCTATGGCTTAGAATGAGAATTTCATAGTAAATACATTCCAATTAATCTATTCTAAAAATATGCAACATCCCATGGGTTTCAATGGAAATTTTTTCATGAATATGATGGATATTATCAATTATAGGAGTATAATTAACCACTTTGGATAAAAAATGGATGTACCATACATAAATTATAAGATTATTATTTGCTCTTTGTATTTCTAAGCCAAGTGGTTTGAAAAAGTCATTACCCAGCCAAAAATGTTTACGATATCTATTATAACCCTACAAAAAAAATGCAAGTAAGTAAAAATGCATTAAGTACACCCTTATTCTTTGAATAATTTTCCAAAAACATTGTGCTCTATGATATCAAATTGAGATAGCTTGATATTCATGTATTTAATAATGTTTGATTAAACAGTATGCACACCGTTTAGAGATTCCTTGCCAAATTAATAACAATCTTGAATGCCGAAGTGCTTAAAATGATCATAACACACTTCCCCAAACAAATATATACACTTGCCCAATATTCAAAGCCAAGACAGTACCTCCACACTGGACTGAGCAAGCTTGTGCTGCAGCAGACATAAATGTGTCGTAGAGGAGTCCAGGTTAGCTTGCAATGCCCTCTCAGCATGACCCATCCCTCCAAGTTTATATTCATACAGCTCAATCAGGGCAGACATTGCTATGTCCTCAATCTGCATTTGAGAAAAGAGAGGGAGAGAGATTCAAGGGATAAGCAACATACTAAACTGCTAGAAATTGCAGATCTGCCATCTAAGAATAATAAAGCTATAATTACCTTGTTGTCATCCTTAGCCTTCTGGAGAGTTGAAATGAAAGAATCAAGCCTTGATTCTTGCTCCCGGGTAAGGGGTGGTAACTCTTCTGAAAGTTTCTGGGGGGAATTATATGGCAAACCACTGATTTTGCCATTAAATGACTGAAGAAAATTGGTATTCATGGAATCTCCACTCACTAAAACTTTCCCATTGCATTTATCAGAAGTCATAAGCAATGGCTCAGTGCTGTTCATCGCCTTAGCTAATGAAGCAACACTTCAGATGGAAAGAATATAAAAATGAGAAGCATTCCATAGATATATTGTATAATCAATGTGGCAATTGAGCAATATAAGATTTTGATGCATGAGATTCTCAACATTAATTTACACAACACGTTCCAATTGTCTAGAATTATTCACCACAGAAGCATTGGGCTTAAGCAGTCATTGTTTTATTATTTCAGAAATACTGAAATATTTCCAATAGTCAATGAGCAAAATGTAATGATTAATAACTTGTAATGACATTGCTGTGGAACAAACATTTCAAGTTTAACATACTGCTTACTTAATTTTTTATAAATATGTTTTGCGAACTACATTTTGGGTTATTTACCCCTTTGATCCATGCAAAAAATCCTATTCCATCAGAGAGATGCAAAATCGAATCCTAAATTTAGATTATTTACTGCATGCACAGATATTTAGAACAGGTGATTATTTCTCTTATTACCTTTCTTCCGGGAAAGCCACAGTACTAACAAGGGTGAGAACACGCTCTCTCAGTACCCAGTCACCAGCAAGAAGAGCCATGGCAAGCAAAGAAAGAACCTGACAGTGGGACAGGAGACGTGAACACAGGGTCAACCATGGCGCAGACCGAAATGCTAGCATTGTCCCAAAACGCAGAGCTTCAGCATACAAGCTAACCACATCCATCTATTTACAAAATAATTAAGAGATTATTTCACACTACTTAAAAAGAAACATCAAACCCTAAAATTAAGTTTATTATTTTTATAAAATAGATTTAATTTACGTATTTCATAAATCAATGTTTTTCATCAACATTTTCAAGACTCAACAAAGATTTAGCTTCACCCTTCCACATGCTTCAGTTCCAAGATTGAGATAGAGTGGGAACCAATATTTCAGTCTTCATCACATGCATCAAATGTTGACTCCAGTTTGACAAGTGGACCATGCTGCAGTTTAATGCTTTAATAAATGCTTCGAATATATAGATATTATTTTTGACATGTATTCACTTGTTCATTGAGATAGTTAATTTTAAACTCATTTTTTATGGACATAAAAAGTTAGCTTAACTTTTTAAAATTATTGAAACCAAACTGAGGCAGACAAAAGGAAAAATTCACATTGTAATTCAACCAGTATTAGTATGTTGAAATGGGAATAGTAAAAGATGTGATTTCTCAATCAATCTTTTCCTCTTTCAGTATATTACTAAAGCACAAGTGCTACCACTGTGCAATCTATTTCTTAAGAGATTAAGATATTTAAATCAAGGTTGAACATTGATATCAACTAATAATCATAAACAATTAGCCAATCACATATCAACCTCTTTTTTTGGGACCCCAAGTTTTATAAATCTTAAGTAAAAAGAAATTTTAAGTTTTATAAATCACTGAGCATGTCAAAATCAAGATTACTCTGAGTCACATCTAACGATTTGCCAAACAAATTTGGCTTTGAACAGCCACCTATCATTTAAATGCATTGGTCACTTCTCTATTCTGAACCCGCACAAAACACCCTCTTGAAACAAAATGCTAAAATGGCTAGGAGAGTAATGATTCAACAGTGAGGCTCAAATGGCAAAAAACTACTGTTCCACATCTACCATTTATTGTTCACAACCATGGTTTCACTGGTTTGCAACATCATCATCTACCTACACGTCACAAATTCCAACACATAATCCTTTTCCCCCTTCTCTGCCTGCACTTGCACAACTGCAGGACATGTCGCGTCTTATCTCTCCTAAACTTACCTCCCGCTTGCCACTGCCTACCAGCTCCACCACCCCACTTCCATAGCCTTCCGGTTGAACTGACATGTACCTATACACATTGCATTCCAACAAATGTATCTTCCACCTTACGATGATGCAGAGCAGTGAAAGCATGGTCATGAAAAAAAATGCATATGAAATTGTAGTTTTTTGTCCTTTGAACCCCACAATTGAAAAGTTCTAACTATTTCCAACCCATAATCTGGGATAGATTCTATACTGGGCAAAGCAAATAATCAACAAAAACAAATGGCCAGCACTAGCTTAACTGACACACTATGGCTAACAACAATGATGATATTCTCTCAACAGTGTGGAGAGATTTTCTGATCTTCCTTTTCTGACAGTTCTTTCACTTTCCTGAGTAGTGACCCATTTATCCTTGACTCAACAAATTCTCCATATCCTCGCACATTATTGTTACCCCTTTACTGTCTTATCTGAATAAAACTTAGGGGAACATGCGTTTAATTTAAGTAAAGACATACCTGGAAAAGATCATCAGCCATAAATGACTCAGACCCCAAAATTGGTTCAAATATGGAAGCATAGACATCCTTCTTTATTTTATCTTCCATTTCTTCACGCACGTCGTTTGCCTTCGCCAACTGTGTTGTTTGTTAAGAAATTATTTCATTTTTGGACCAAGCGGCCTTTAAATTATCGAAAGAAATGTTTTCAAGACAAAACATGGAGAGGTACATAAAGAGGTACTAGTAGATTTAATGACAAATTAAAACTTTCATAGAAATAAACACAAATCTAACACAGCAAGAGGAGTTCTGTTTAAAACCTGACCCCTTCAATCCTCTACTTTACCCATATGGGCATCATTTTTAGCATCCATTTGTGCAATATTCTTGCATTAAATAGTTCTTCATGAAATAGGATAGGACAGTAGATAGGTCTTCATGAAATGCAAACAGCAAATCTTTACTAATTGCAGTAACAATTTCGTAATTGTATATATAAAAAAACAATTATAGTAAATGTTATATTGTACAGGTTAATACTGCAAATTGTTTATAAACAGTTAAGCCATAAAAGAGGCCTCCCCATGGACAAAATCTTTTAGTACTGGAAGGTCTTGTGCATTGTGATGACCCTTAGAGGCATGCTGATGGAAGCAAGATATTGGCAGCTGTTAGAGTCACCCATGCCAGATAGCTCAAAGGGTAGGAGCCAAAAAAAAGGTATAATACCAGACTGTTTCTCAGTGGCTGGCTGTAAAGGCATCTAACCCCAGTGGGGTGGCGATTAAATGATAATGTCATGTTAAAAACACTATTGAGGAAAGTAATGGGAAACCTCATCAGCTATTCATTCCTAGAATTGAATGATGAGCACTGAGAGAAAATTAGTCCTGGCAACTATAGGAATCAACTCACTTGGCAGTGCGGCTTTCCCAGCAGCGGTATAGGCAAGTCTTTTGCTTGTCGTCATCTCACAAAATAGTGCAAAGTGAAGGAGACAAGAGGAACATCACAGAAGATGACCGAATTAGTTAAATAGGGAATGGAATGCTAAAACAAAGTTGAGGGCAGGAAAATTAGAAAATGTATCATGAGAGATTGAGAGAGGAACTATGGTTTTAAGTCTGTGTAAGGTGAGATGGAAGGATAGTAAAGTTAATTTTATCCATGTGAGGCACAAAAATTTGAATTGAAGGTGGGATTGATTATATTTTACAGTAGGTATTTCCACAAGCATAATTAATAACAACTTGATCATCAGTAAAGGGTTACAAGCTTTGCTGAGGGCATTGGAAAGTCAGTGAAATAAATGTAAGATGAGAATGTTAATAAAACAGAGGTTGTGGGTTTCCCAGAAGAGAAAGGCTAAGCCAAATATTAAAATAGAGGGGAAAAAACTAGAGGAGGAGGAATAGTTTACATATCTCAGAATTGTTTTGGACCAAAATGGTCAAAGTAGGAGAAGGATTCCATCAAGCCAAGAAGCTTCCACAAGGAATAGAATAGATGACAGGTACAATGAGTAAGAACATTATGAAAAAGCTCATTAAATCTTTGATATGTAGCATAGTTATGTACGGATGGAAACATGGCCATCGAAGCAGGATGACAGGCATACATCGGAGGCTTTTGAAATGAGGGTGTGGAAAAGGATGGAGGAAGTGCATTGGACAGAAAGGAAAACAAAAGGATTAGCAAAATATGGTTATGGAGAAGAGGAGATTGCTGGGAGAAATCCAAATGAGGCAGGAAAGGTGAATGCAAAGCAAATTGATTGGCAATGGTATGTTTAAGACTGAGATAAAGGGTAGAATGTTAGGCAGATAATGAAGGGGAGGAATGGGATAAGGATGTTAAATGGAATGAAGGGAGGAAGGAGGCATGCAGTATTGAAGAAGGGTTTATTGCAGGGTTGGATGTTGGGTAGTGTTTTGCTATAAGGAGCAAGGAAATAATCACGGTTCTGCTAGGAACTTGTGCCCAACAAAAACCTACCTCAACTGGGTGATTACTATCAATAATAATGAAATGAGAGGCTTAATGAATAAAAAAATGACACTTATTTCTGAGAGATATCAAATTTGTCAGGTGAATTTCTTTAAGTATTGGATCTACCATCTTTGAGGATTAATAAAGAGGAGTGCCAAAATTACTGCCTTTCCACCCTGAATTTGAATTCCACCATTCAGAATTTTCAGTGGTACCTTGATTTACTGATTAGTAGTATCTATGAGGAAGGAACCTGGCTGGAAGACTTTGTGAAATCAGCGCTAGTTCCTATTCCGAAAAAGGTAAGGGCTACATCATATGAGGCCTACAGAACAATAAGTTTCATATCCCACGCAGCTTAAGTTATTCTCAGGATCATAGACAAAAGGATAGAGAGTAGGGCAAATGATTACTTAGGGGATGATCAGTTTGGGTTCAGGAAGGGGAGAGGTACGCGTGATGCCATTGCAGTAATGAGATTATTAATTGAGAGGAATATAGAACACAACCAGGAGGTATTTGCCTGTTTCGTAGATATCGAAAAAGCATTTGATAGAGTGAATTGGGTAAAACTAATAAGTATATTGAAGAAAACAGGAATAGATTGGAGGAACAGGAGGCTAATCCGCAACCTGTACATGTCTCAGACTGCTCATGAGAGTGGGAAACGGGGAGTCTGGATGGGCAGTGTTAGGAAGGGGTGTAAGGCAGGGTTGCCCATTACCACCATTGCTGTTCAACCTGTATGCAGAGGAAATGATTAAAGAGACATGGGAAGAACTGGAGGTAGGAATGAAAGTCGGAGGGAAACTCATAAAATCAGTTGTGTTCGCTGATGACCAAGCTCTAGTTCGTCAGTCAGCCAAGGGGTTGCAAACATTGCTGAGTGAATTGGAAATTCAGTGCGACAGATATGGGATGAAAATGAATATTAATGAAACAAAGGTTTTGCGATTTTCCAGAAAGAAAAAGGCTAAGCTAAACATTAAAATAGCAGGGCAAAAACTAGAGCAGGTAGAACAGTTTACATATCTCGGTAGTGTTTTGGACCAACACGGTCAAAGTAGTAGAGACGTAAGGAGAAGAATTGCGCTAGGCAAAGAGGCTTTCACAAGGAGGAGGGAGTTGATGAAAGGGACGTTGAGTAAGGATATTAAGAAAAGACTCATAAAAACTTTGATATGGAGCATAGCTATCTACGGCGTAGAAATATGGTAATTGAAGCAGGAGAATAGGCATTAAAATGTGGGTGTGGAGAAGAATGGAGAAGGTGAAATGGACCAAAAGGAAAACAAATGAGGAAGTACTTGGTATAGTGGGTGAAGAGAGGGGTTTTGTTGGTAGAAATCCTATGGAGGCAGGAAAAATGGATGAAGGGCATATTGATCGGCAGTGGGATGTTGAAGACTAATAGAGGGGAGAATGTTAGGCAAGCCAGGAAAGGGAAGGAAGAGGATAGGGATGCTGGAAGGGATGAAGGGAGGAAGGATGTACTCAGAGATGAAGAGGGATCTGATGTAGAGTAGGTTGTTGGATTTTGTTTTGTTAGGAGTCACAAAATATTTGTTTCGTAGTTGTGTCCATCCAAAAACCTACCTTAACCGGTAGATTACCTTGCAATAATCCTGATTTACATTTTACTATTTTTATTATATGGAGGGCACAAGAGCAGTAAACTCAATTTTTTGGGGCATTAAATTGGAGACACCTTGGGGTTTTTCATTGAGAGTACATTACTCTATAAATAATGTCTGAGTTCCTCTCCACCATTCCCCGAAAATCCTAGCCTAACCAAACTAGTCATTTATCCCTAATGGTATAAATGATCTCAGCTGTTAGTCACCTATCCTAATAAATACCACTACCCTACAGATCTCCCATAGATCAAGAATCATCGATACAGGGGGTTTCCTGCATTGCACATAGTAGTCTGCGTAAAAGAAAAAAGAGGCAGTAATTGATATTGATGAAAAATATGCTTGAATGTAAAAGGATATGACATAGAAGCTGGAAAAGAGACCTAAGCCTCTCTCTTGTCTCCCCTTTGGATGGTAATTTTTGAGTCACTTCTTGAGCAATTACTTCCAGCATCATTAAGAGTTCTGGGAGAGCTTGTGTCACAAGATGCTTCACAGATGTGCTTGAGGTTGATCTCTCTTGCTTGTCATCTTTATCTTTTGATACTTTCAACTTAGGTTTGTAAAGTGATTGCCTTCTATTGATACCTGAAATTAAAATTAATAAACACAATATATTCCATGCCTAGAATGAAGAAGGCACATGAAATTAAACATGAGAAAGAAATAAGCATTGATGTATGTAATCAGTCTCACATGATGAGTTTCAGGAAAAAATGTTTCAGAAAAATTATTGAACATTATCACTGACACCCTTTCCAATGAACTAAAACCTAGATTCGGTAAAGGACTTGTGGATTCTAATGACACCTCTAGATTTGCTGCTGGGAGCAGTAATGATTGCTCCTGGCTGGGTCCCCAATGCCAGGTAGATCGAAGGATACCATCAAGATGAAAGACAATCAGTGCAGCATCTGTACCTCAGTGAGATGGCTGCAAAGGCATATGAATCTGATGAAGTGGGCATTGAGTGATGGTATCACATTAAAAACAGAATTTCATAACTGACATGTTATGAGTTTATTCATAAAGGATTACCTATTAATATGCAGGAAACTTGTTGCGCTAGATCTGATATCTGGTTGTGATACCAGGAAGCTTTCTAACAACCCTCATACCATGTCTATATGGGCATGTCGTATATGGGCATGTCGTATATGGGCATGAACAAAAGTGAAATTCATAAGCCCAAATCCATAGACTTAAATGCTTCAGATACCATGAAAACCGAAAGGGCCTTCGGGATGTGCATAGAAGAACATATGCATTCTTTCTGAAAATGGCAACATTACTTGGCAATACTCTTAAGAAGGGGTGAAGAGCAGAGCAGTGATTTTATTACAACAGGAAGTAAAGGCATGATGAATGGATACATTGGAGCAGTTATATACAGGGTCCATAAAATAAGTTTCGTGACTGGTTCGCTGTAGCCTCAACGGAGTGGTGGATGGGGGTCTGACTGGTCGGCTCAGTAGGGGGGTCCCCCACCACTCAGGTGCACATTAGTTCAGTTGCCTCCAGGCATGCATTGAGACAGGAGGTGGATTTTTGTGACAAGTGATTGTTTGAGGTGTCATCACGCCAGCATGGAGCGTACCGTCGAGCAATGCTACGCTGTGAAGTTTTGTGTTAAACTCGGGAAATCTGCATCGGAGACCCTTGAACTCGTTATAAAGGCTTATGGGGATGATGCCATAAGCCGCACAAGAGTTTTTGAGTGGCACAAAATGTTTAAGGGAGCCGGGAGCTCGTCAAAGACAAGCACCACGTCGGATGCCCAACGACCGCTCGAACCGATGCTCAGGTGGCCAAAGTGAAAAAAGTTTTGGACTCTGACAGACATTTAACCATCACCCGTATCAGTGAGGAGACCGGCCTTTCAGTCAGAACCGTCCACACCATTGTAACAGAGAATCTTGCAATGATGAAGGTGTGCACGAAGCTGGTGCCGAAAGTCTTGAGCAAGGAATGAAAACTGTTGCAGGTGGAAATTTCGTAAGAAATTTTAGACTGTGTCTAGGACAATGAAGATTTTCTCAACAACAATATTACCTCAAAGGTTAGCTCAAAGGATATCAGTTCGACTCCATCAAGGCGGTTCAAGCGGCGACGACAAAGGCTCTCAACAGTATTCTGGAAACTGACTTCCAGCGGGCTTTTGACGAGTGGCAGATGTGCCGAACTTAGTGTATCGATGCAGGAGGAATGTATTTTGAAGATTATTAAGAAATTGTAATGATAACTGCAATAAATTTTATTTTTGGAACCAGTCCCGATACTTATTGTATGGACCCTGTATATATGGAATACTTACAATGGTCACCGAGTCAAACAGAATCTTCCTCAGAGTCGTTACCACCATTCTTCACCTCCTCATCACTCATAGATAGTATTCACCTTGAGTTCTCAGAGTTTACTCAATATCACTACACTTAAAACATTCATCTACATAATACCCCGCCAGCTGCCGCAAGGGCGTGTGGTGGGGGAAACATACATTTCTTCATTTATTCAGAACTAATGCTACCTTCAATTATTTATTTTCCAAAACCTCCCTAGGTAATTACCTATAGTCTCCTTGTCCCTTCCCTATCCCCTCTACAACCAAGGACATGGTTCTGAAATTATGAAATCCTCATTCCTGTACTTTTCAGGATTTCCATTCAAAAATTTTCATCAATTCAAAGAAATACATAAGCAAGTCGAAATAACTTCTCCAATAAGAAATTTGGCATATCAATAATCTAAAATGTAGATGACATTTTAGTACCAGTGCACTCAATTATTGATTATTTCCATAACATATCTACACAGTACTTGTTCAAATTTGAACTCAGTGGTTCATTGGCATTACACAAATAAGGCTATTAACATATTTGATTAATCAAATCCGTGACATTTTCTAGGAATATTACTGATGGAATCAAATCCACTTTTTATTTTTCATATGAGAATACAGGCCAAACTTTGAGTTTGTGAACACAATGATTCCTACCATACTTTTTTATGCATGGATAATGGAACATCAAGATTTATGGAAAAAGAATAATTGAGGGCAGAGAAACAGTTTTCGCAAAACTATTGGCAGCTCTATGGAATTTATATTCATGCAATTATCAAGAATGGATTTGTAAGTTCATAAATATCTCCTGCCCAAGGTGATACTTTCATAATCATATGCAGTAAGAAGCATGGCAGCCCAGGGGGTTTAGTGTTCAGCTACTGACTGGAGGGCCTGGATTCAATTTCCAGTAACTTTGGACATATCCAGGTCCACCCAAACTGTGTCACTTTTTGGATATTAGATCCGCCTGGGAACCACAAGCAGTAGAGGGAGAGAACTGTGTGACTTTCACAAACCATAGTACTTAGAATGAGGCAAGCTTTAACCGAATTTTCTGAGCCAATTTTCAGATTGATTACTCTGGTTAAAGCCAAGATCCAAATGTAAGATATGCACAAATTTTCCTTATTAAGTGATCTTAAACATGTGAAAAAACAATGAAGAAAAAATGACAATTTTATGTATGCCATGAAGTTGTTGACAAGGATCATTCATTGAAACCCAGGTATTTAGTTTGTGATGTTGCAGAGGTTTATACCAATTGATCATTGACATGTAATATCACAGTGTTACCTAAGAGTGAGCTTTATTCATGTAAGTAATACATGCATTTTTCAAATCTTCTTTAACATTTTGTTCTAAGGTGATTAAGACCCATAATATAATAATAGAGAAACACACAAGTTCAGGGTCCATGACTTAAGAATGTAACAAGTTAAGAGGTAAAGTAGCAAAGGAGACACTAAGTGTGTATACATGGATTAATCATTAAACTTCTCTGACGAATGAAATAAGTTTGCAATTTTCCAAAGACTTTATTTCACAGTACAACGTGTTTTACCGACTTGCGGCATCATCACCTGATGATGCTACAAGTCAGTGAAATACATTGTACTGTGAAATAAAGTGTAGAAAATTACAAACTCATTTCATAAGGACATCAAACAATTCCACAAAGTGAAGCCTGAATTAGTATTGAAAGTGCAGTGTTTAGTATATTTTCTGACAAATATTCAACTTACACTTGTTTGTATCATTGCCCGTAGATACCCTCTTCCTCTTTGCAGAATCCTCACCGCTCCCACTTGTGTCTTCCTGTACATCCATCTCATTCTCATGCATCTCTTGATCAGCTTGTTCATCATCACCACTGTCTTCTTCATCAATGGATGACATCAACATGCAGAGGAGATTGAGGGCATGATATGATGCCTCTCCATTGCCCTTCATCCAATTGATGGCAAGAGCAACCAAAGATGGAAAAAGGCTCTTAATACCCTCCACACGCAACTCCACCAGAGAGCAGAGAAAATTGAGCACGTAGCATGCATCTTCAGGAGAACAACCTTCTGCGATGACAGACAATAATGACTCCACACCCTGGAAATATCCAGTCGAAAGAATCATCAAATTAGATCATTATTTTGTTGATGGGGTACCAAGGAGAGAAGCAGTACAGAGCTTAGCAAGATTTGTCTATGTCATGCAGCTATAGATTACAAAAATGCAAATTCATTATCTTAAATAATAATGACAACATTTGCCTAAAATTTGAATTAGCAAATTTTCAATGTCCCAATTAATGAGAGAATCAAACGGACAATGATCAAATTATATTAATTCATCTAACTGATTGGGAGAAACTGCTGACTAAGCTTAAAATTTAAAGATATCTCTATTTTTAAAAATTTCATCTGGCAACAGGCTAAAATTTGGTTGAAAACAAATGCCCGGAAAACTGACAAGCAGCACATCCAATTCATGATAAGAGTTAATAAAGAAAAAACAGTGCATATAATTCCTTTGCTTAATTAATAAGAATGACAGGCCACATTTAATTAATACAAAATCTTCATTAATCTTCCATTCCACAGATTTTCAGGCATAACTTGACACTCTCTATAATACCAGAGTGGCTCAATGAAAAAGGTAAACCATTACACTAGTTTTGGGTAATTAATTCTTTGAATCAACGCAGTCAGTCATTAATCATTCATTTGCACCCATAAGCAGTAACGATTCGTAAAATCTTACCTCCCTGTAACCATTATAACTTAAGAGAGCTTCTCTCGGTCTTGATGTTCCACCACCACGAACGTCAGCAAAGAAGTCAACAACATGTTGGAGAAGATACGGATTTCGGTGTAGCAAGGCCTCCTTCATGGACATGAACGTCAGGTGGACAAATGCTTGCATTGATCCACTTGGTATTCCACCAGATACCTCTTCCAGAATCACCAGCATTTTCGAAACCTGGATCTAAATAAATAAGCTGCCATTACTTGATGTGTTCTAATCTAATGGGTTTTGTCTTATAACTTCTAGAGAAATCGTCAGGTTCCTGCGCTAGTAGCAGGACTACACTTGAAATGTTACTTGAAGAGCAGGAATCCTAGCAAAACTAAACAATTGTTTTACAAAGTATGAATTAACAAATAAAATAATCACATCAGTATGGATTTGAAAATTTCTTAGAAGTTCATATTTATCAGGAAGAGTTTCTAAGTGAAACCAGAAACTACCAGTATAAATTATAAAAAAGAGCAAGTCAATATATGATAGGCCTGTTCACTATTCACCATTGTTACTATTGCCTACATATCGATTTAATGTAATTGTTTTTGGAAATATTTATTTTACTAGAGAGCAACATTCTTAAGAGATTGCTCACACATCAATAAAACACAGAAGTTCACTTCTTACATGCATAAGTCAGAATCCAGACATAATCTCAAATGCAAAACTTTTTGAGGGACCATTATGAAACCACATGCATGAAATCTTACTAAAAATGCATTACATGAGAGAATTATTAAAATTTTGCCAAATTAACTTTCAGAGAATACATAAAAGTTTTACATGAAACATAAATGAATTTTACTTACACCCTGGGTTTCCTCCCCATTTCGCACCACGAATATGCAATAGTTTCTGAATCTATGAGCAAATTAAAAATTACTACTGATCTCAGGCATTTTGGACAGGGGAAACTCAACCTGTACATGGCATAATATGTGATACTGTAAAGACAGAGAACCATATTCATTCACATAAGTTATTTTCTGTAACCAGCCACTGATATTGTTACTTAGAAGACTTTCTATTCAGGGATGAGCCAATGCAGATAATGCAGAACTACCTGGAAACTTATGAGCACCACAAAAGTAGGGTAGTAGTAGTTTTTAGGGTAGACGACCGACTGCCGAGGTCATTTGCGCCATGGGGAATGGACAGGAAAGGATGAAGGGTAGAGAGAAACCCGGCGTTGGCATTAGCCTACTCTTTAGGAAAGGCGCCAAGGGGTCCGCAGTTTAACGTCCCATTCGACGGACGGCGTACTCACTCAAAGTGCCCTCCACAAAGTAGGGATCGAGACACCTCTGAAAAATATTGAACACCGCCAGGATTTGAACCTGCACCCTCTGGGTGGGAAGCCAGTGCATTAGCCCCCATGCCATCTTGATCCCCACAAGAAGTAGGTACCAACATAAATTTCAGATGGTTAAAATTAAGTCACACAAACCTGTAAATTAGCATTCACAGATGTCATTCCTTCATTCAGCCGAAGCAGGGTACGAATAAATTCCCGGCCATCTATTGTACGAAGCAAGCAATACACTGCAGGAAGATTTCTATGGCAAAGGTTTACCAGAACAGCTAAAGCAACAGCAGGCCTTTCATTGACATTGTCCACAGGCTTACTTTCATCAACTCTGAAAAAGAAATGAGAACCCAAATATAATGCTGCACTAAAAAATCATAAGCATATAGCAAATTGAAAATCTAAGTTTTTGCTTACCAATAACTTATTATTGAAATTACTCATTATATTACATGATTTCTATCTTACCCTTTCACTGGATTAACAGTATCTAAAGAACTATGCAAATGACTACAGTTATAGAAGTACCTAACATAAAATTACAACTACTCTTAAAGAACTAACACACCTAAAGGTCACACCGTCAGAACTGAGGAAGGTGAAAAGACTCGATTTTAAAAATCAACCTAAATAGACCAGCCAAATGAGGTAACATAGGGGTCGTGGGGGTCAAGTGAGTATTGCTGGGCTACTGACGGAAGGACCCAGGCTAAATTCAAGGGAACACCTAAGGACACCCTCAGCTTCACTCAAATTGCATGCTTTTTCTGGTATCAGGTCTGTTTTAGACTGGAAGTTCAGAAAAGCAACTGGCCACCTGCCCTGATGCGTAAATTTCACGTGCCATTGGGCTTGGTATAAGATGTAACATCACCTTACAAACCGACCTTCAGGTTGATTAGTGTCATTTTTTTATCTTAGACAGCATCTTGAAGTGAATAAATTTCAAACTCTCCTTTTGACACTTGGTAGGAGTGAGAAGAATTTTGGCATTAATGATGAGAATTTGGGAGTTAAAATGACCTGGGGTAATGGGAGTGGTAAATGATGGCATTTGATTTCCAGTCACCAGAGGGCTTCACCCAACAGTCTAAGCATTTAAAGTTCCAAAATACCCGTGGTATAGGAGAGTTTTTGGATATTCCAGTACACCCTCTTAAATTTGGTGGGTTCTATAATACTGAAGAAAGTTTTTCCACTTCACTTCAGCGTTTCTGCCACAGACCACATTGTATACCCCTGACTAATAGAAATTATACATACATTTAACACACATTCAAGAGCAGGACATTTATAACATTTACCAAGAGTATTTTAATAACAAGGCTAGGACTAAAATGCGATGAAAAATTGATTATCTCTTAAGCAATGCATATTAACAAAATCCCAACCACCCATGACTAATATGGGCATCCATGACTAATACTAATATTTAATCACCTTCCAATGTCAGCAAGACTTACAAATTTTGCCGCATTTAAAACAATTATACACTTTTGCTCAGCATCCAGTAGAGTGTACTATGGTGCTTAATATTTTACTTACACTGCTACTGATCTTATTTTTTTGTGCTATGTACCTTAATATTTGTTTTATCCCACTCCTTGACAAGACTTGACATGACCTATACATGCAAACATTTACCCGGCAAAAACAAATTATAATTTCAACCTTATGTTCGATATTACTTTTTCCCATACTTTTTTCCTTAAAATAACTGAGCACATTAGAATCCTGCCAATCTACATGGAAAAATAAGATTATTTTTTTACATAGCTATGTCAATAATCACAGTACTGTCGGTAGAAAGTAATGTAACCCAGCATGATTATTAGAGTAACTGTGTTTATGCAGAGGGAGAGACAGCAGAACTTAATGCTATTACACCAAAATGTCAGCCTTACAATTTCTCCATTTACAACAGACTAGTTACGTTAATTTTTCGTAAACACAAGCTACAGATCAATTTTCGGATTGCAAATTTATTCAAACTCAGGGAAAATTACACTTACAAGGTAATATGTTAAGATGCCTTATTTTTTAAGAGACTAAATAAATTCAGAAACTATCTTTTGATTACAGCTCACAAAAGAAGGTGATCAAATTTAAAAATTAAATTCTCCTAGTCATCCATCAATGACAGATATAACATCTGTATTTATTTATATCATACATAATGGATCTAGAAATGAAATGCACTTACTTGTCACTAGATTCTTTACTCAAAGTCCCACTAACTATTCCCAAAAGGACTTGGATGAGACGAGGAAGATAAGATTCTTGCCATAGCAGGCGGATTCCATACGTGAGCTCACGAAGAAGACACAAAAGTTTATAATCCCTTTTTACACTGTCATCACCATCTTTCCACACTTCTGCCTGGTTGCTTTCAGTACATAGGGCCATAAAAAGTCTGGCAACTGGCCAGGAAAACCTGTACGTGTTAATTATTTCTGGTCGGGCAGCTCTATTACGGATTGAATTTGCTAGAACATCCGCTGCCGCTAAGGCCAGCTTGGAGTTGGGTTGCTCGGATGTCAAAAGCTCATGTAGAGCAACATAGAATTCTGGTCCGGCACCGTTAGCTGATGGATCAAAAACAGTTTCATCGGCAATGTCCGCCAACAACTGGGGAGTAAACAGACAAAGGATTACTTCTGACGAGTGTCATGTGAGAAAACATACTCTAGCCAAAAATACTTTCAAAGTCTATCACCCTTTGAATTTAACAAGAGTATTTTTACTCGAAATAGAATAAATTTGAATTAATAACGGTAAAATGCCTCCAAAGAAATTCAATCAAGTCATCATTGTCAATATACTGCTAACATTCGTAAGTAATAGATTAACTTACCCGTAGTTTTCGTTCAATCACAACGGCTGTTTTCTCACTCCGATTGAGTAAATGCTGCTTTGCCGCACAGATAAAAATGTGAATATCAACATTTTTAGGCATTTTTCTCCAACTATAAGTGGTTAAAGTTGAAATTACTCAAAAAGTTTCATTAACTAAGATCAAACGCAAGTGTTCACTTACAAATGATCACCACTTAAACTTTATATTTACTTCTGGATTGTAACAAATGGTAGAGCTACATTAATCTAATCGTTGTTTGATAAATATCAAAGTTTTCCTACTATTTTATCGACAAATCCAAGTTTTACCGATTCCGAAAGAGTGGTCAGTCACATAAAAATAAACATGTGATGGTACTGTTGTGAATTTATCCTGGGAGCGCGGGAAAATTATAACCAGCAGAGAAGAAGTTTCTTTGGATACGAACAACATGAACGATAACAGCGACGTCATTGCGATTCTTAGAACTAATGAAACAAGTGTCAACGGTACCATTTAAATGAATGGGTGTAATACTTCAAATTACAGCTAAAATAATTAGTTAACCATAGCTTTGTGCATTAACTTACATTTTGAATAATTATTTTATAACATCTAATATCTTCAATCCAATGTAATCTTGAATAGATTATTTCTTTGTCATTACCGGTAAATGTGGGGAAAATAATTTATTTTGTAGAAGTACGTATTTGAGCTTTTCTTTGAAGTGGACGGAGGCCACTCTGCGGGAGACATTTCGGCAAATAAAGGAAGATATTTCGGTAAATAAAGCAAAGGATAATGTTTAGATTGCGCGAATGATCATTATTCCTCTCAATCCTTATTCGTAGACAGTCTCTATACACCTACCGCAGCTAAAAAAAACTCCTTGGGTTCTAACCGGAAGGAAGCAATGAGGTAATAGGTATTGACATCATTAACTGCAGTATCCATAGGTATACTCTTAAAAATATTCGAACTAAGAAACCTACTGCTCTATCGAACCATACTACTTTTATTTACTCCATTATTACAGATGATATCATTCTCTGGGCGCATCTCCTTTCTCCCAAGTTATATTTAAACTACCAAAGAAGGCTATTCGCATCATTGCATCTAAATCCCCAATTTCATCTGCCCGTCCATTTCTTGAAGAGTTTGGGCTTCTACCTTTACCATGCAAATGCATCCTAATCACTGTAACATACATGAAACAAAATCTGAGAGATTTCCATGCAAATTCTCATTACCACAGTCACCATACCGGAGCCCAGCCAAACCTGCATGTAAAATAAAATCGAACCAAAGCAGTAAGTGTAGGACCAAAGGCAATGGGCCGAACCTATATAATAAATTACCACAGGAATACAAAGGCTTAAGAAACATTGAAGAAGGCCGAAAGCTGAAAAAATCTACAATGCGAGTATCCTTTAAAGTGCTATCTATTTGCTGTGTGTTCTGTTGTGCCGTCCAAATGTTATATTGCTCTTGTGAGTGTTTCAACATCATCGATATATAAATATATATACACACCCACATTTTAATCTCTCTATGTGAATGCTCTGAATTTCTATTTTCTTATTTTTATGATGTGTTCTATATTGTTGTTGTACACCAATCCTTGGGTAAATAAAATCATAATTATTATCCAACCACTATTTAGTCTATCAATTTCAATATTCTCAGCTAGCTTATTATGTGGCATGAAATATGCATTTTAAGGAAGTCAGTGTAAAATAACTCCAAATCAAGCCATATAAAAATCTTTCGCCAAAATATGTAATATATTCAGTTGCATGGTTAACATCCCAAACAATTCCTAAGTAGGGCTTCAAGTGAATGTATATCCACACATCCATAAAGTGGAGCAGAAAAATAATTCCTCTGCGTCAATCATTCCGAATTGGAATGAGCAGAAAAAGGTCAAAATCGGTGGTAGGTAGCATGATGCATTTTACAGCAATGTAAACCATTTGATCATGTGCAGAACTAGTTCAGTGAAACATTCTGTTAACCAATTATATTGTGAAAATCAATTATTTTACCATGGCTCTCAATATCTATTAAACTTTCATGGTTATATAATTAAATATCTTGGCAAATAGTGAAGGAAATCATTCATACAGTAATCGTCTTAAGAGAGGGAATATATATTTTAAATATAAGAATTTAAATTATTTGTAAGAGATCTACAAGAAACATTTACATGGCAAAACCATAAACTCTTTCCATACAAAGATCAAAATGATAAAGGTAAAGTTCATTGCCTCTAGAAAGGATTTGATGGAAGCTTGGTATTGATGAGGATGAGGTAGTCCAGTGGGTAGAGCACTGAGCTACTGGCTGGAGGGCCCTGATTTAATCCCGGGTGGCCCCTCTCAGCACCCTCACTCGAGCTCTTTTGATTTTTTGAGTACCAGATATTTCTGGGAAACCACAAACAGCCCAGCGAAAGGAACTGGCCCCACTACCCTTGTGCTGAAATTCCACAAGCCATTGGACCTAATCCTAGAAAAGCTCTATCCTTGCCTATTAAACCAACCTTTGGTTTGGTTACTGGAATTGATCGTGTTGGAAACACAATAACACGCATTACAAAGTAAGTAATGAACATAACAAAATATGAGGACCACTGCAACAGGGGTCTTTTCCATTATCACACAAATACATTATTTCAAGTTTCATTGCAAATGATGGAATTTAAGTGAAATACTGGCTCAAAAATTTTATATGGGATGAGAATAGAATGCAAACTTATAAATGCTGCAGATGGAAAAGTGAAAGAAAATTCAAGAGTCAAATGTAAAAATCAATATCATTTATTATTCAAAATAAAATATTTAATCATTACTAAACAAATCACAGCAATTTTTACAATCAATAAATATTATGTGGTAAATTACAGGAATATAGTAAACCACATCAAACTTTATCTCCACAAATTCAAAAGAAAAAAAAGAAAGCAGGATATAATGAGATCAGCAATTATGAATTACAGTTGACTACATTTAAACTAGTATTCATCCACAAATATAACCAAAATTTCTAAACAGCAGAATTTCTCAAATAAAGTATTGCAATATAATTTAGAATTACAAATTATGAATAAACTTATATAAACTTTCATTTAACAGTTACTATATTATTAAAGCAATTTGATCAAACAAAGGATGCAGCAGGATTAATGAATCTGCAAACCAATAAAATATCATATAAAGTCAGGTAAAAATTAGTAATAAAAAAATCCAAGATAAAAAGGAAAGCTGCAATGTTTCAAGACATGAAACATTTGCAGATATAAGTTATACGAAGGGATATTTGTTCAGTTTTTCTTACAAGGCAAACTGTATATGTACTCTTCATTAAAGTTAGATCACATTGGATTTTAAGTTATATCATTGATAATATCATCAATTTTCTCCTTGGATATTCTAGCTGCTCTCCATATGATCTCATGAAGATGCTTCCTCACTTTCTGGGGTACCATGCTTCTCATTACATGCACTCAGAAGTAGATCACTTTTGTCCTCGTCAGATATGAATATGCAATCGTGTAAATGAATTCCAGGGATCCTGTAATCAAATTATATTATGAATTACTGAATTTTTTAAACTTACACTCAATGACTGCATACTCTTCATAAAAACATTGAAGCTTAAAAATATAGGCATGATGAGAGCCCATTATGAAAAGAAACAATTTTATGCCATTTTCTGACCCTCCCTGCTTGATTTAATTTTATCTGATATAAAATACTCAGTGCCTCCCCCCTATCAAAAAAAGAGGCATAGAATAACAACTCGTGAAAGGGTTATGGCAGTACATGAATAGAGTTTTGGGCAACTAACCAGAGGGCTTTGATTCCCTGGCAAGTCTCTCGGGGCACCAACTCTATTCAAGCTGTTATATTTTGGGTACTTGATCTTTTGGGAAATCACAACCAGAACAGGGAAAGGAACCAGCACCCTAACCTTCCTTGACACATTTCATCTGGGTCCCTGCCCACCTAACCATTGATTACAATCATATATTATCATTATTAGGTAATCTATGGTTAAGGTAGGTTTTTGATGGACATAACTACCGAATAAATATTTTGTTTCTCCTAAAAAACCAAACCCAACATCCTACTCTACTACAAGCCCCTCTTCATCTCTGTGTACTCCCTTCATCCCATCCAACATGCCTATCCTATTCTTGCCCCTTACTCTTTTGCCTAAAATTCTCCCCTCTATCACAGTCTTCATCATCCCAATACCACTCAATGGGCCCTTTATTCATTTTCCAGCCTCCTTATGATTTCTCCCAACAACCCCCTCTCCTCACCCACCATACCTAGCCCTTCCTCATTTGTTTCCCTTTCAATTCATTTCACCTTCTCCATGCCTACATTTCAAAGGCCTGCATTCTATGCCTATCATTCTGCTTCAGTGACCATTTTTCCTCACTGTATGAAACTAGGCTCCATATCAAAATTTTGACGAGCCTTTTCTTTACATCCTAACTGAACGTCTCTGTCATCAACTCCCTCTTCCTTGTGAAAGCCTCTTTGCCTAGAGCAATTCTTCTTCTTATGTCCCAATTACTTTGACCAATTTCGTCAAAAAAAATTTCTGAGATATGTTAACTTTTCCACCTACTCTAGTTTTTGCCCTCTTATTTTAACATTAAGCTTCACCTTTTTCTTCCTGGAAAATTGCATAATCTTTGTTTCTCTAAATAGGGGGCTTTCACTTCAATATCTCTTTCTAAACAAGGGCACCACTTCAAAGCTATTATTCACTTAGTTCAAAAAAGTAGCCGAAAATAACCAACCTGTTCAATTGCTATGCTTTATTATCAACTTTAACTAAGCAGGGATTATCATTCACACATTGTGCTTAACTATGTGGAGTCCTTTTAAGGAAATCAAATAATTGCTACCAAGCACATTCCTATTTAATGATTATTTAATGTGCTAATTTTCCTCTGAGTGCATATCTGCTTTGACACACAGGAACTAAGCATTACATAAAAATTTAAAATTTTGATTTTGGTTCAATTACCGAGTAGACTATACAAAAATGGAGGAAGTGGAAGATTGATTTTGTAAATGCTGATAGAAGTTAAAAACACTTTAACAAATTCCAAAGAAACTGCGGGAGATGCCGCAACAGTAACTTTTTTAACGGAGTCATCCGCTAATGTGCATTTCAATGCAACAATTTCAGAGCGTAAAAATCATTCGCCTTGACTGGGACTCGAACCCAGATCCCTCAATATCCGGTCGAGTGCTTTAGCCACTTAAGCTACCGAGGCGTCCTCTTAAACTCTGAAATTTTGGGGCTTTTAAAGGAACTAGATGTTATGGCGAAATGCCGTACATACAATGTCACATGCATTCGTAGTCGTGCGCGAGGCGCCACTGTCCACGAGGTTAAAGCCAACTTTAAACACTTATGGTGTTTTCCCTTTGACAAATTCCAAAGAAACTGCGGGAGATGCCGCAACAGTAACTTTTTTAACGGAGTCATCCGCTAATGTGCATTTCAATGCAACAATTTCAGAGCGTAAAAATCATTCGCCTTGACTGGGACTCGAACCCAGATCCCTCAATATCCGGTCGAGGAAAATTCTTTGGAATTTGTCAAAGGGAAAACACCATAAGTGTTTAAAGTTGGCTTTAACCTCGTGGACAGTGGCGCCTCGCGCACGACTACGAATGCATGTGACATTGTATGTACGGCATTTCGTCATAACATCTAGTTCCTTTAAAAGCCCCAAAATTTCAGAGTTTAAGAGGACGCCTCGGTAGCTTAAGTGGCTAAAGCACTCGACCGGATATTGAGGGATCTGGGTTCGAGTCCCAGTCAAGGCGAATGATTTTTACGCTCTGAAATTGTTGCATTAAAAACACTTTACATTAATGGTTAATGTGCTCCTAAATGGCCAAAGCCACTTTCAACAAAACTATTTTAATAGAAGTGATTAAATTAGCATTAGGCTTTGCCGATTTTTCTGAGACAAAATCATGGTGTAAGAGACTCTAGAAGAGAAATGGTCTAGGCATGGATAGTACAACTACAATAGCACATAGACTAGGATATGACAAATAGAGAACACAGATGAGGTACCCTTGACATTTGAAGTGCTATAAAGTAGAAGATTGGCATTAAATTTGCTATGTCAGCAATGGTGATAATAATAATATATTTTAAACATAAAGACTTCTGGTAAATATGTATAAAGACTTGTGTATCTGTATGAAGACTTCAGGTAACAGAAAGACGCAATTTGCTGCTGTTCTTGTTTGTTGCACTGATGGTTCATAGCTCCTTTTGATAATCTCAAAACGAAAAATGCTACAATGCTAAATGAACAATTCAGTATGGAATTAATACTCCTTTTTACCCCAAAGGATGGATTTTGAGGGCAATTAGTGATGGTTACAGAAGGTGTAGTCCAGGCATCTAGGTGGTCTAAAGAAATTGTTTCTCTTAGTGGGCAATCAGTTTAAGGTTCAGAAAATGGAATCGGAAAAAGTATTGCCACTGAATGGAGGAAGTATCTTGCTTTGATTTCTCATGGATTAATTTCTCAATTTCTGCCTATGGACATTCCAGACAATAAACTATCCAAGGGACCTCTACAAGAGAGGATAAATTAGACAGACACCAAATCATCATTTTGCCCCTATGGTGAGAATAAAACATCCATTTCTAGCGCTTGTGAGAGGATGAAAAAGTCCTGACAGAAAGTTAAAAATGACACTACCACGAGTCAATTAAAAACTGTAGAATTAGCAATGCACTATATTGGAGTGGAGATAACTGTATGTATGAGGACAGTGGTGACTCCAATGAAAATAACTTCATACATTCAAACCCTGTGTTTGGATTATCGGCCTTCACCTTTTCCTCCAATTTACCATATTTTATCATGTTCCATATAATTTCCTATTTTTACAACATACGTGGAAGACCATATTTACACGATTTTTAGTTTTCCTGCTATTTGCATTTTCCTGCAGTTTACACTTTTTCTGGGGTCTCTAGAAAAGTGCAAATAAGGGGTTTTATGGTATATGATTATAGGAGCAGTGATTATGAACTTCTGGGATTTTAGGATGAATAAACGTTTAAATAGTAGCTAATTTTATAAAGTCAATTTCATTAGCTTTGTATAAAGTGTTAACATTAAAATATTTTCATCCTTTTTGATCTGGCCAAAGAATTGCCTGTAAATTCTAACATGAAAAATCACACTGAATCTCATGTACCTAATTCATGAGTCTTATAGACCAGGAAATATGGCACATATTTCTACTATCATAGATTTAATTAATATATTAATGTATTTTCTGTGGGATGCAAAACCTATATTGGGTCACTTTCCAATCATTATAATTTACAAATTTCAATAATTAGGAGATCCAATGCATGAATGCAATTAGCTGAATGTGAGAGTGTAACAGAAAGAAATATTTCAAAGTCATGAAATAAGTATGAAATTAATATTTCTTCCCAAAATTGGATGAAAAAACAGTAAGTTGTGAGTACACAACAAACTAAAATTATCACAAAATATTGTTTCTAAAAGAATCAATGAAAAGAAAGAGCCAATACTACCTTGATCAAAAAGTTCCCGGAATAACCACCGTGTGGCGCTCCCATCGTTCCGATTTGAGTTCTGTTTTTTTTGTTAAATTGGTACATCTGTTGTTGATATTCCCTTTAAATCTTAGTGTCATAACTTGACATTTGCAAAAGTTACGATCGGTTTTCGGTATGTCCATCAGTGCTTCCTGCGATTTTTCCATTACTTCCTCTCGGCTGCTAAAACGCGTTCCCCGTAATGGTTTTTTAACTCGATTGAACAGAAAGAAGTCACAGGGAGCCAAATCAGGTGAATTCGGTGGCTGTTGGATGGTATTTGTTGCATTTTTCGTCAAAAAATTACGAATAATGATAGCACTGTGCGACGGTGCGTTATCATGGTGCAAAATCCACGAGTTTTCTGCCCACATTTCTGGTCTCTTTCGGCGAATTGCTTCACGCAAACGTCTCATAACGCCCAAATAATACTCTTTGTTTACTGTCTGGCCTTCTGGCAAAAATTCATGATGCACTACACCGTTGTAATCCATGAAAACCGTCAGCATTGCCTTCTATTTTGACTGAAAACGACGTGGTTTTTTTGGTCTCGGCTCATTTGGTGAACGCCATTCACTTGCCTGATGTCTGGATTGCGTGTCGTACTCATAAACCCACGTCTCGTCTCCAGTAATGATCCTTTTGATGAATGTGGGATCGGATTCAGCCTCGCAAATCATGTCTTTTGCGACGTCAACACGGTCTCTTTTTTGCATGAAATTGAGGTCTTTTGGCACAACTTTGCTACTACACGACGGAAACCCAAATCATTAACCACAATGTCTTGGGCGGATCCATAGGCAATGTTCAAGTCCTCCGCTATTTCTCTGATGGTTAATTTGCGGTTATTGACCAACATTTCTTTTACTTTATCAATTTTTTCACCGACTTTCGATGTCGATGGTCTGCCACTGCGTTCATCATCTTCGATTGACTCACGACCACTTCTGAACCGCTCGTGCCACTGGTAAACGACCGTTTTTTTTAGAGAATCGTTGCCGAAACACTTTTCCAACATTTCCAACGTCCGTGCGCCACTAAATCCGTTTTTTACGCAAAATTTAATACAAGTTCGTTGTTGCAAATTTAAATCCATTTCTGAAATTGTAAAAAATCGCCAACACACACAGAGATAGATGTACTCTTGGCTACGTAACTTTTGCAAATGTCAAGTTATGACACTAAGATTTAAAGGGAATATCAACAACAGATGTACCAATTTAACAAAAAAAACAGAACTCAAATCGGAACGATGGGAGCGCAACACGGTGGTTATTCCGGGAACTTTTTGATCAAGGTAGTATATGCTACCTTATACACCAACCGTTTGCTGAATGTACAGGGCGCGGCACTTAAATCCGGACAAATTTCAATATGAATTTCCCGCCATATCGTAGTTCGTTTTGAGGTCGCAATTGGAATTCTTGAAAGCCATAGGCATCTCGTAAACAGTCATAACCTCAAAATGGCCAAGATGTTACGTACACGTGCGAAGCACAATTGAATAGGCGCCATTATCAAAAGTATTTGCACTGGGCATTATATTTTGAAATACAACCTTGATCAAAAAGTTCCCGGAATAACCACCGTGTGCCGCTCCCATCGTTTCGATTTGAGTTCTGTTTTTTTTGTTAAATTGGTACATCTGTTGTTGATATTCCCTTTAAATCTTAGTGTCATAACTTGACATTTGCAAAAGTTACGTAGCCAAGAGTACATCCATCTCTGTGTGTGTTGGCGATTTTTTACAATTGCAGAAATGAATTTAAATTTGCAACAACGAACTTGTATTAAATTTTGCGTAAAAAACGGATTTAGTGGCGCACGGACGTTGGAAATGTTGGAAAAGTGTTTCGGCAACGATTCTCTAAAAAAACGGTCGTTTACCAGTGGCACGAGCGGTTCAGAAGTGGTCGTGAGTCAATCGAAGATGATGAACGCAGTGGCAGACCATCGACATCGAAAGTCGGTGAAAAAATTGATAAAGTAAAAGAAATGTTGGTCAATAACCGCAAATTAACCATCAGAGAAATAGCGGAGGACTTGAACATTGCCTATGGATCCGCCCAAGACATTGTGGTTAATGA
This sequence comes from Hetaerina americana, assembly GCF_022747635.1. Taxonomy (NCBI): domain Eukaryota; kingdom Metazoa; phylum Arthropoda; class Insecta; order Odonata; family Calopterygidae; genus Hetaerina; species Hetaerina americana. The sequence goes on from NW_027287331.1 coordinate 54,120, forward strand.
TTTGGGTTTCCGTCGTGTAGCAGCAAAGTTGGTGCCAAGAGACCTCAATTTCATGCAAAAAAGAGACCGTGTTGACGTCGCAAAAGACATGATTTGCGAGGCTGAATCCGATCCCACATTCATCAAAAGGATCATTACTGGAGACGAGACGTGGGTTTATGAGTACGACACGCAATCCAGACATCAGGCAAGTGAATGGCGTTCACCAAATGAGCCGAGACCAAAAAAACCACGTCGTTTTCAGTCAAAAAAGAAGGCAATGCTGACGGTTTTCATGGATTACAACGGTGTAGTGCATCATGAATTTTTGCCAGAAGGCCAGACAGTAAACAAAGAGTATTATTTGGGCGTTATGAGACGTTTGCGTGAAGCAATTCGCCGAAAGAGACCAGAAATGTGGGCAGAAAACTCGTGGATTTTGCACCATGATAACGCACCGTCGCACAGTGCTATCATTATTCGTAATTTTTTGACGAAAAATGCAACAAATACCATCCAACAGCCACCGAATTCACCTGATTTGGCTCCCTGTGACTTCTTTCTGTTCAATCGAGTTAAAAAACCATTACGGGGAACGCGTTTTAGCAGCCGAGAGGAAGTAATGGAAAAATCGCAGGAAGCACTGATGGACATACCGAAAACCGAATATAAAAAATGTTTCGAGGATTGGATCAAGCGCTGGCATAAGTGTGTTGCAGTCGATGGGGATTACTTTGAAGGGGACAATATAGATTTAGATGAATAAACTTGTATTTTTAATTTTCTGAATAAATTCCGGGAAATTTTTGATCAAGGTAGTAGTTCGATTCTTCTGGTACCCCAGATCAACTTTTTATGACATTGTTGCTAAGTAAAATACTTCGGAGAAGTCTGGGGAAGGTTTCATTAATCCAGCGAGGAAATCTCATTTGAGGAAACATGACTTGTCTGGATTTAAGCACCGCAACCTGTACACAAATGAAACCATTTCACCTACCATTAACACACATATTATACCTACCATACCATTTCTGGTGATATTTATGGCAATAACAAGTAAAAGAGTGAGAGAGAACTTAATGATGATCATCCATATATATCAGAATAGTGGAATACATAAGCACACTGCATTATACAAATACATAGCAATGAAGTGGATTGTAAAAGCACTCAATGGTATAGGTGACTCAATTAAATGACTGCATTCAGGAAAAACTTAGAATAGACTTATGTCCTATTATAAAAAAAATACCTTTCCAAGAGTGAACTTGAACCAAAAACTTCCTCCTGTCCCTTCATTAGTTCCTTCACTCCCTTCTCCTGTTCATCAGAAGAGCCAACAAGCACTTGAATAGAAACACCTTTACTACTCTCAAAATGACAATCCTCTGCCACCAATTCAGAGCCTTTTGAAACCTAGAAATAAAAATTATTTGAAAAATGTTAACTAAATCCACTCGAAACAGGTCTATTCTATGCAACTAATATAAGACCCATTTTACCTGACCCATTAGACACATTTTGCTATTCCAAAATGTGCTCTAAAATCAGCCTGCATCTTATAGGCCCTGAGTATAGCTTAATCATGTAAGAGCATTCTAATTTGCTGGAAAATACTTACTAGTAAGTATTTTTTCCCATACGAGACATAGAAAATGGTTGCCTTGATTACAAATTTCGATATTATCAGTTTTGATTCAATAGCAAGCAACAGTCTTAATATTTTGTTTTAAAGTATTTTCTAAAAATTCCCAATTAAATCCTAATTGTATACAGTAAAACACATTTATTATCACCTTGCATATAGTGCTTCTGCAAACTTAATATGCGTTGGTCTAACAGGGATATTACCTCTCTGCTTGAACATACATACATTGTACCTCTCCTGATAAACTCAAGAGTCTGGAGGCTTTCAGCATTAAGTGGTATCAGAGTGTTGTAAAGGCATTGAAAATGGTTTATTTTAATGGGAATGTTGGTAACAACAAAATATTAACAGAAACTAAATGCTGCATATTAGGTTAAAATGAGAATCTCATGGGATCTTATAAGAGAAGAATGTCATACAGTATTGCATTTAAACTTGAATTCTTAAATTATGCTTCAGAACATGGACACAAGGCAGCTTAAATGTATTTTGGCATAATGATGTCAAATGTTTGGTATTCTATGATAAATAAACATTGAAATATGTATAGCGGCATAATTTAATGTAACAACTCAACTTCCTTCACATAACAGGTTAATATGAAAATATTTTGATCCATTTGTCTGATGCAAGTGCTTTTCGTAAATTCTAACCTGAAAAATCAGGGTGCATCTTATGGGCCGGGAAATACCGCATTCAACACATGCTAATCCTTAACAAAAATATAATATGTACCAAATTGATCGTAAGATCATTTCAAAGTAAAATTTTTATGAATATACATACCCTGATAGCCACACGACAGTTGGAAAATTTGCAATTGGATAAATAAACTTTAGCTTTTGAATAAGCAATAATTCCCACATGAAGTCCTTCAAAGCAACAACCTTGAGCCGTAAGTATACCTCCAGCTCCCACTGCTATCCCTCGCTGAGGTGGAACCACAAATGCAGCAGTTACAGGTAAATGCAGCATTGAAAACTTCGATCCAGGAGGAATTTCATCGATTTTGCTTCAAAACAATAAAAGAGAAAAAATTACGTCAGGCACAAAATGACAGTCAATACACACCAGTAATTTACACACCCATTTTATGTGAGCTTTATCATGCACAGAAAATTTCTTAAGTACATTTAACATCAACTTATAGATGTCATGCCCTTTGTGGAAAAGAAATACCATTACCAATGTCAGATGAGCTTTCATACTATGCATGTCCTTTCCACTTAAATACTTTACAATATATAAGCCAAGGCATCAAGATAAACTATTTCAATAAAAAATTAAAACTTTTGAAGAAGTTTTCATAAAATACATCTGCCCTGTAAGTGTTAAGAGACCCGAGAAATAAAATAAATTATTGTCAAGCAATAATGCTGTCCTTATCTATGATCATTAAAGAGAATATCATATGGAGAATTATGAGCTTCCCAAATCAATTTTCTGTCAAACTACTAACCAGTTAGCACCGAACCGCTCATATATTTCCAGTACAGAGGTGGATGGAGTAGGTAGCAGTCCAATCTTTGGGGAATGCTCACCACTAGCATGGACAAAAGAGCACTGTTTAATGGATAGAGAACCACACTCAACCAGCACGACTGCCTCTGAACCAATAGGATCAAAGCATATATTTTCCAGTCTGGCCACAGAAATATGATTTGGAGGTAGAGGCCCAAATTTTGACCAGTCAACAATGATCATTACTTTTCCCAAGGATTGACCTACTATCGTTGTCTTAACTGCTTTCATTTCATTCGATATACCTACAAAAAAAGAAAAAATCAAGGAATTAGATCATTACCAACTTCTGCATAAAAATCTGACAACCACGGATGATTTTGATCATTTTTTTATAAATTTAAAAACTCATTAAAACATCATTAAGTAAGATACCATCAATTCTCATGGATTCATTTGGGAAACAAGAAGATGTATGAACTCAATATTTTGTAACTTTGTCTGCTATGAAATTAAACTTCACCATTATTGAGATTTTATCTAATAAAAACCAATTGCCAACTTTTTGATGAACATGGAAATATGTTGCCAAGAAAAAATTTAAATGAAATATATACATTTTTAGCACACACAATTTACCTCCCACAATGGTTCCAGGAGCTAGAAATTTTTCGCAGGATTTTAGCGAGTGGGACCCAGCACAAAGGGCAAAAATTGTTTCCTTGCTAGGCACTAGATCCTTAGCCAACTGGAGTTGTGGATAGATTTCAATCTCACTAGGAAAAAAAAACAAATATAAAAATATGGGATACAAATATGGCCCAAGACACCAAATAAAAACAAAATAAAACTCCCATATTAGATGAGCTTTTATCTAGCATAACATTATGGAATTGTATCATTTTGCCAAAGAATTAATGAAAGTTAAACACAAAGGAATTCTTAGATGAAGATTTTCATTTGTCAATTAAGTTTTGTTGCAGCATAACACAAAAGGTGGTTACATGTAGAAAGCTCTCTTATAACCTTTATCTTTCAAAATAGAATTGAATGAGAGTAGTTTGAAAGGGTCTCGGAAATACCACTAGATGTCAGTGCGAGTGAAACGAGTTTCCCATGTAGTAATAAGTAATCCATTATGAGTAAAACACACCCAGTGTGCAGGTGATGATCTGCATACTGGTCAGCCAAAATGTGCCACTCCCACAGAAATTAATGCAAAAGAGCATAAAATGGTCTTGGAAAATTGCCAACTGAAGGTGCAAGAAATTGCTGAAACTTTATGGATATCATCTCAATGGGTATATCACATTTTAACAGTGGAGTGGGATGAGAAAATTAACTGTTAGATGGGTGCTGCTGACTCTAGACGCAGGATAACAAATCCATCAGAAAGGAAATTTCCAAACAATGTTTGACCAGTTTTAATAGCAACCAACAAGATCTGCACCGGTTTGTGACCTCAGATGAAACTTGGGTCCAATATTATACCCAAAGACAAAATAGCCGTCAAAGAAGTGGAAACATATTGATTCACCGCCAACTATGAAAGCTAAGGCAATACATTTGGCCGGAAAGGTAATGGCTTCAGTTTTCTGGGATGCGAAAGGGATACTGCTTTTGAAGAAGAGAAAGCTATGATTTTTTTAAAGTCAAGAGGAATGTTTTTTGGTTAAATTTGATGAAAGTAAGTTTTGGCCTAGTGTTGGATTTGAAATGAATGAAGACATGTTTGGTTAAACAAGGATAAAATATAAATGTAATTTATTTGAACATGGCAAGAATTATCCCTCAAACAAAAAGTTTGAAAATCATGAGATAAAATTATTTGGTAATATGTAGGCACAAACAATTTTGAAAAAAAATGAGATTAGCACAAAAAACATCATAGAAATCAGCTATTACTGTAAAGTCAAACTTACTATTTCTCTCCTTTGCCATATCTTGACTCAATTAGATCCAGGAATGACTTGAGCTCAAACATGCTTCCTTTTCCCAAAACAGCAACCACAGTTTTGGAAAACGTGGACACTTCTTTTGGAATGTTTTCACTCTGAGGACTGCATGAATTTACATGCATATACTGTTTACATCTTCTTAGTTTCTCATTAGCCATGGCAGTCCTAAAAGAAATGCCAATTTCAACCGATTCTTCATCAATTCTGGAAAACTCAACTGCAGGGCATATAATATTAAGGCAATATTTCATCACACATCAAATAAGGGATATTCACTAAAGAACAATTATACATATCCTCAATTTAATTTTCAAACATTCAAATTACACTATACTGTTAGCATGATGTGTGACATATGTGTGGCACAAGTTGAAATGAATTGACTCTAGTATTGTATCAGCATGGTTTCTGCAAGTTGAAATGTATTCAGTGTGCCTATGTATGCCTGATGTCTTTCATTGTCAATAGCAGGCCTGCTACTGATGATGAAAAATAAAGGTGTTTCTTCGCATTGATTAAGCAGAAAAGCTACAACACTAGATACAGAATATAGGGAAAATGAGGAAAACACTTCCCATACATTTTTGTGAGAGATTAAGCAAAATTTGTGAGGTCAGCCATGCATTATTGTATTGCAACATCCAGCATGTTGCTTCAAAACATTACTTTTTGTGATTGATCCATCGTTTTTGAGATTATTCAGTGCATTCCTATAGTATGCTCCATTTACAGTTGGATGTGCCTGCTTGACATAGGGATAAACAATTTCCTGAACATTGAAATATGGTATGAACATAACTTTCCCTGTAGAAGCCACCACCTTGGCTTTCTTGGTCTCGATGATGGTAGAGATTTCCACACAGTTTTGCTCTTTGCTCTCAGGATCAAAATGATAAATTTCACCTACAGTATTAACCTGGGGAAAAAACTCCTCATGCCCCTGTAACATGAACTTTAACTGAGAACAAAACTGAACATGAATGTGCTGTTGTTCAGATATGAGCAGCCTCAGTACCCACTTTACAAAAGTCACTCATGAATTTTTCTCATACAAATGTTTGGGTGGCACCTGATGAAAATGTTAATATTTCTTACAATTCTCTAGATATCCAATGGCCTACTCATACAATGGCAGAGGAGCATTCATGTTTATTTTGTTGAAAATATCTTCCCTCTTTGAACCTTTTATCAATGTTTTTACCTTTTGCTATTGGGAAGAACAGATAATCCAAAAGCCTCTTTAGTTTTACATAGGTCTTAGCTGATGATTAATTTAGATGGAAGCAAGTAATTAATGCAGAATTGCATGTTACCACCATCACTACGGTAGGCAAAATGGATCTTTTGACTTTGCTTGCAATAGCTGCTACTGGTGTGATTATTACTATTAACAGATAGTCTACCATTGAAGTTAGGTTTTGGATGGTGACACACTGAACATTGATACATTTCTTAGCCTGACAACACTCACCTTACATCTCACACTAAGATACAACAAACCCTTCTTCAATTCTGCATATTTCCTTCCTTCACCCCACACAATGGGCAAATTCTTTTCCTCCCCTTGCTTAGCTTCCTAACATTTTCTCTCTGTTACAGTCTTGATCATCTCAAGTGATCAAAATGCACTGTATCCATCTTTCCTACCACTTTGGATTGCTCCCAACAATCCCCTATCCTTTCCTACCATGCCTTAGTTCTCATACATTAATGACATTTCTTCAATACTCCAAATATCACCTGTATGCAGACGAACTCCAGATATATCAAAGTACCACAATCAATAACCTTCCTCTCGCAAAACAAATTAATGCTGACCTCAATAACATAAGATGGAGCATGCAAAATTTTGTTCACCTAAAGTCACATAAAATGCAAGCTATACTGATTGGATATCTTAAACTGCTAAAATCTATCACAGTATTTCAATCACCCCACTGGTATCTTCACGGCACACTCATTCCATTTAAAAATGTTGTTACAAATCTAGGTCTCTTTGTAGATGGAAATTTCTCATGGTCTCTACAAGTTTTTCAAACTTGCAGATCAATCCCTCCACCCCGATAAGAAATATCAGTATTTATGCCCATCATATTAAAGAAGCAGATAGTTTCTTCTTTCATTATTCCTCACTTTGATTATGGTGACATAGCTAGGAATTTAACTCAAGCTAGAACTCCATTTTGACATAGGATTTTTTATTTCTTTTAAAATTTGAATTAATAATTTCCTTGAAATATTTTTAAATGAAAATTCTAGACCTGCATGAATGCAATTAATCAATATTTGAGGAAGCATGAGGGCTTATTGAAGGCTGTGACATTATAACCTCATGTCATTATTATAATAATCATAACTCAAAAATGTTAAGTTCTACCTGAAGAAGCCCCCAGGATGTGCAAACAGGGTAATCACCCCTATTATGCCTGATGGACTCTCAAGAAACCATGAAATATGCAGAGTCATAGTAAATTGAAGATCCACAATTTACAGAATTAGAAATCAACCATAAACACAGTAATCAACTCGAAGGTCGGTTTGGTAGGTGGTGGTAGAGCTCACCCAGTACTAAGCCCAATGGCGTGTGCAATTCACACATCAGGGTAGGAGGGCCAGTTCCTTTCCCTTTGCCGGTCATGGTTTCCCAGGAAGATCTGGTACCAGAAATATCACATTGCTTATGTGAAGTTGCATGTGTCCAGAGAGGCTTGCCTGGGAATTGAATTCAGGCCCTTCGCTCAGTAGTCTAACGCTCTACCCCTGGACTACCGTGACCCACAAATCAACCATAATGTACCCGAATTAATTCTTTACAATTCAAATATTGAATTTCATGTCTCTTAAGGTCCATCAAGCACCAGCCCAACTAATCTTTATTGCCTAAGGCAAACATACGGTATTCTTCCTTTCATTAATGGCCGCATTCAGATGTAGCTACTATTTTTCTACTACTTATCATATAAAACAGAACATAGGTAAAATGTAAAACTATAAATTCAGAAATCAAATATTCAATTAGGTGTCAGCTTTAACTATGGTTAATGGTAAATTCAATTTTGAATGAACGTTCTTAACAATGAATTCAGTATCATGAAACCCAGAGAATTAAATGAAGACATGACATCTGACCCTTATGATTTTTTAAAAGGCCCAAACAAGCTTATGCTATCCAATGGCAATGTTTCTGGGAGACAATGGGGAGACAATCAGAAACTGGATGCTATTTGTTTCTTTGACACAGCTTCAGTAAAAATTGTTTTCCTGTTTCTCCATGGCATGGATAAATACCGATTATGATTAATATGAACATGTATTCTTAATTGCTGTTTACTTAAATTGTTTACTATCCTATCTCGGTATATGATGGTACATTCACTATGTGTTTAATTAAGGGTACAAAAACGTTTTGACTCTTGACCATAAGGAGAAATGATGATATCATAATAGATTCAGTTGCACTTCCAAATGTCTATGAAAAGATACACAACTGGAGTTCTGCAAAATTGATTTGGAGAATGTTCATTTTTTTACAGGCGTAGTAAACAGTATATTACATTCAAGTGTTGTAATGAAGAGTTTGGAATATGTGATGCAGAAGTAACTGATTTTTTTTGCCATGTTTGAGAGCATTCCTTACAGCAGACTAAAGCCTTTTCCCATAGGAAGTCAAAGAGAATTTCAGCAAATAACAAATTTCCACTTTCTGAATAAGACAATGAATTGATTTTCTCTCAATCAGAACCCCTGAGTGGACACCCATGTCTATGGAAGCTACAGACTTTCAACAGCAACAAAACCTACACCACAATAATGTGATACTCCTCAATGCTGCAGTAATTTAATCTTCCTTGCATAATTTATGTTCATAAGGTGACGTGTCGACAGTAATTACAATGAATAACATAACTAATTTATGATAAGTATATAGTGTCAAGGCTTTATGTTTTCATGAATATTATTCTTGGGATAACCTAAAAAATGGCATTCTTTTCATTATACAGTTCCCTTTGCCTGAGAGCATTCTGCTTTGGAATGGATCCAAATTCATGTGACACTCCTGGTCATCCCTAGTTCCACCTGAGCTGTGCATTTTCCAGGTATCAGATCATTCTGGGAAACCACATGTGGCACAAGGAAAGGAACTGACATCCTCGAATTGAGCATATAAATTGCACATATTGCAAAGTTAAGTTTGAGGTGAACTCTAACATCATCTATCAAAGCCAAACTTCAATTACTGTAGTGGTGATAAAGTATAAGAGAAATAATTGCCACTCAATTTGTTTTACTTGTAGACTTTATCAAGGTGGTTTTTAAATTTATCCTCTTTTGAACATATTTCAACTATAAATTTAAATGAGCCCAAGCATTAATGATTTACTATGAACTTTTATGAAAAATACCACTCCATTCCATCATTACCTACCTGATGGAAGAACTAGACAGCAGTTCCACCTCATCCTGAATATACTTCATTTCTTTCTGTAGTTCCACCATTCGCACCAAAAGAGATTCCTCACTTTCGCCTGCCTCATTTTCACCTATGCTTTCTGGTACATTCAATTTTTCCAGCTGGGAAGATATAACTCCAATATCTGCAAACAATTACCGGCATTATTGAAAAAATATACTGTATCTAATTTAGTCACAGATTATTGATACATGGCCCATTATGAAAGTAATGCTCATGTCTTTATTGTGACGAGACTAACCATGGCAGTGTGGTAAAACTGGTCGGTAAATTTGGCGAAGGGTCTGCCCTACCAATGCAGCCGGTCACCAGTTGGCTCCAAAGAGTCTGAGCGGAAAGACGTGCCCTTTCGTGAAGTGTGTTTTTTGACTTTGTAACACATCGCACCCAGCCACACGTCCTTTAACATAACCAACTTCCTGGCCCAGAGCACCACCCCTTAAACATACCCCAGGCCCCTTACGGTCCCAACTTGGCTCCGTGCAACTTTTTTTTTTGTTTCCCTGACTGAAGAGAGAGCTGAAAGGAAAGCATTGGAGGACCGTGGGAAACATCCAAAAGCATGTAACAATGTATCTGAGAGACATTCCCATCAAGGAGTTTCAGGGTGCCCTCCAGGCATGGCCTCCACAAGTGTATTAATGCAGGGGGAGATCATTTAGAAAAATTTTTAAACATTTGCACAAGTACTATCAATAGATCTATTTTTCCCAGAGAATGAGAGAAGTGGGCTCGGTACACGTTGTGATAATGGTAAAGGAGGCATAACTAGTTGAGGCTATGAAATCTAGGGTTTTTTAAATATGTTCATCCAAAATCTACCTTAAATTGTCAACAACTAAATAATAATTTTGGATAAATAAAAATAAGAATTAATTTTCCAAAAATGTTGAGAATTGGATTACTTATTTCAAAATTTCTCCATTGCCATCTGCATGCCATGCACTATGAATTTTTGAGTAAGTACATTTAATAAATCTATTTTTTCCAGAGAAAAAGCGCATTTCTTTCATAGTGGACCTTGTAAATTTGTGAATGTGATGTTACATGAAAACTCATGTGCTAAATGCCATTGCAAAGGTTCTGCATAGTCCTCAACATTACAACTGCCATGATGAAGGCCTTGAATAAAATGCTGGGAATGTTCTAGGAAATGTTAAGGATCAACAATAAAAATGGATATCATACTGCCAAGCATTTCCCTGCATTTGGGACCTCTGAAAATGACAAGTGAAAGTATTGACAAGTGCTTTGAAAGGGATCTCAGGTCAAGACTTGCTGACATGCTATGACAACTAGCAGAAGTGCTAGGATTGCTGTAATTAAGCTGGCCATTCAAAGAATAATTTTGAACAAGGAGGAGGTCATTTCAAAGAACAATTTCAAGCAAACACATTAGTTCCATTAAATTCTATAGATACATAATCTATACAGATGTTTTAATCTTCACATGCGTTCAATAAAATAATATTTTCAGATTGAATTTCATTACTTTCCAAACAAATCTTGTATTTAAAGAGGCTGAACATGGATTGAAAGCATTTCAGTCTTAAGAAGCTAACTGATTGCTTGAGTAACTGTCATCACATCAGATGGGTGAACATGGAGGAAAACCCAAGAGAACTTCTTCATCAACGTTACCCAGCAGAGGTCTCCACTGCGATACCATTTCTGGTTTAGTATGATAAATAATTTTGAAATTAACGACAAAATAGTATAAAAAAGAATATAATAATTTTTTAAAAGAAAAACTAACTCCAAGAAATCACTTTATATTTACGAATAAAATATTTATTCAAACAACCAAAGTTTCAACATGTCGCATTTTCATCAGGTGATCATGACGCTACATGTTGAAACCTAGGTCATTTGAATTAATGAAACAGTTTCTGGCGTCACTGGTGGAAATTCTTCATATTGAAATTAAATTTAAAATACTTCGCCTTTCCACATAAACCACTTTTATTACTACCTAGGTTTCGTTATGGTATAACATCATCAACAACATGATGTTATACCATAACGAAACCTAGGTAGTAATAAAAGTGGTTTATGTGGAAAGGCGAAGTATTTTAAATTTAATTTCATTTGAATTAATATTTTATGTGGAAATGCAGGGTGTGCTCCTGGAGTCATGGATCGTTTAATCAAAGTAATGCTGGAGATTACATTGCAAAAGAAAAACAAAGTTTAGTTCATAAAAATGAACAGCTTTTATTGGCAAACTGCAGGGAATATATTCTCAATTTTCCCTACTTCCGTTAATAACAATCGGTTGCTATTCCTTGCGCCTCATTTTGACCGTTAAATTCAAAGATGCAAAAAGATTTAAGAAATAGTAGAGACTGTTCACTTATGTTTAATGGTGACCATCAACTTCATATTTTTACCAATCAAAAGGTAACCTGGTGTAAAATGATACAGTAGTTTTCAAGAATGAAGACCTTTCTTTGAGTAGATACCTCCCAGTAACTAGGACTTCTATACGTTCAGCCGGAAAAAATATAATCATCATGGTCATTCCTCATGGAATCAATCATCATCTGAAGTACGAATATTTCAAATATGAATAGAGATTGATATTATACAGTAGTTGAATAAGCAATAGTATTTCTCCCTCTCGAATTACAATTCCTCTTTCTACCCATTACATTGACACTGCCTCCCTTCCCATTACTGAAGTGGCCAGGGTGAGTGGAACTATGTTGAAGGACCATTAAATCAAGGAATTCAAAATATGTAGAACATCCTTAGGTGATGACCAATTTCCGTTAAGAAAATGGTAGCATAAGATTTCAAGATTATTTATATTTAAAGATTAAGCCCTCAGTACCATTGTGGAGAAGACAATACAGAGAGACCAACATGGGTGAATCTGTAGAAAGCTTTTGAACATGTAGATGGGAATATGATACTGTGAACTATAAAGGGATTTGTCATACAATGAGATGGTATTTAATGAGATCGAGGAAAAGAAAAAGTTAGCTTGGAATTATGCAGAGCAAAGATAAGAAAGCTTCAGTTTGATGGCAACTAGGGAAAGACAAGTGTCAAGGAACACTTCCACTTGGAACAAATGGATGAGTTTTAATATTTAGGCAACAAGATAATATGGGCAAAGCAAGAAGGATAGAGCAAACAGTATAAGGAGGAGAAGACTTGCAATCATAAAAATAACAATTTACTAATGACAAATAATACTAGCCTAGATATAACGAAGCGATTCATAAAAGCTTATATAGGTACCTATGGTGTCCACTTTCCCACAGCAGTAAGAACGGCAATATAAGTAGGAAATAAAAGAAGACTAGAAGCAAAATAAATGTTGGGCAACACAGAATGTTGAAAATAAAGTGGCTAGATAGAGTAAAAAATGAAGAAGTACTTCAAAGATAGGGTAAGGAGAGCAGACTGCAGAGGACACCGCAGGGACAAGAGGATTACTGATAGTACATCGTGAGGCACACTCATTAACTGAAGGCCATAATCAAAGGAAGCATCACAGAGAGGCATTGCAGAGCAAGACCAATGATGAATTATGGGAAGAGGGTGATGGAATATGTTAAAGCAGTGAACAAATTAAAGAATGAAGAGATTAGCAGAGAATAAGGTAAATTGGTTCTAAAAATCTATCCTCAGATTTAAATTCCACGAAAATGAATTTCAACATGAGCAAATAGAATCCCGATAATTTTTTAACTTGATACCATTATAAATTACACAATTATCTTGTGTAGATATTCCAGACTATAGATTTGGAAATTTAAATCAAACAAAATGCACAATACACATTATGTTAGTTATGCAATTTATAAAGCACAAAACACTATCCAGTTCAATCTGATGACATTCAAAGAATATGCTAACTTCAGCATTGTTCCATAGAGATGCAAGAAAATCACCATAGAGGAACCTAGAAATAGGTAGATCCAAGGGGAAATTTTGTGAAAGACTTTTTATTATGTTTTTTTCACAACCTGGTTTTTTAAGTATATGTTTTTTTTATATGTGTCAGCAGTTAAAGCCACTATCATGATTTTCATTAGTCTGTAAATAAATTTCACAGTCTTCTGTCCTCAAAATTATAGTATAATAATGATGACACAGTTACATACCATCACTGTAATCACTACTACCAAGATCACTTTGGCTCCCATCACAGCCAGCACTATCAACATCCTCACATTCTTCCATAGCAGCTTCTGCTCTCTCCATTTCTTCTTTAATGCAACGTGATTTTGACACTAGATATCGTATCCTCTCAGCATCTTCAGCTCTCACTTCACCAGTCACCATGTCATACAAGCTGGAAATGTAAATTTAACTTTACCAAACGAGTAGACAAAAGGAATGATATTTCCACAAGCATCCACAAAGTTCTCCCTATATGATTTAAGCTTGAAAGATTTGTGCTCAGTTAAATTCCTATCACATCATTTTGGCCGCCCAAATATGTGAAATGTGCACATTGCAACATTGTCTTCATTTCCTTATAAAATTTCTAGACTTGCAACACCAAAATAACACACACACACGCACACACACACACACAATTATATCACACACTTTTATTAGTGGCAAAGGTCATAAAAACACAAAAGACATTCTATGAACTCTTGAATACTGATTCTCTTAGGAAAACTATGAAATTAATTCACAGCAAATTTAGTTATTCAGTTAGCAGCTTAAAGGAAGTTATAAAAATGACTATAGGAAAAATGAGAGTACACAGGATTAAATGCAATATAAAACCTATGATTGCATTTATAACATTTTTAAGTACCATAATGGCGATATTAAATAATGTAGTATGGGGAAGATTTTAAGTCTATAGACCTCATGTGTAAGGGCAATATTTAAATAAAAAATGGCATGCCCATTTGAGATATCATAAGGATTTGGGTTTTGTTATTATATGCACAAGAGCATCAAAGACACAAGAATAACCATTGGCTAGAGATAAAAATTGATGAATTTAATGCTATATGATGCATTAATGGATTTAAACCAGAAAGACTATAAAAATGCTATTTAATGCCTTACAGATTCAAACGTTTCTCCAAATAAGATTCTGGCCAACTTGAAGAATCATCTGTCTCATCCCAAGGATACCATATCTGTTGAAAGAAAAACCTGGAAGGAAAAAATAAAAAAATAGACAATTAATACACTGAAAGCAACTTAACTTGATTGATGAAAAATGAAAACGTCACTACCATGACAATCCTCAAAGAATTCCTTCCATAATAAAATGAGTGAGTATGAACATTCAAACGTTTCATTCAAATTAAAAACTGTCTTGTACATTTGGCTAACTACCAGAAATGAACATCCAGGAGCAAAGGTGAATGATGGCAATGATGAAAAAAAACAGGCTTTTGCACCAGAGAAGAATAAGTCCCTTTCGATATCCCATGGAAAAATAAAGCAGTGAAAATGGTGGCAAATAACAATAGATAACAGATAAGGGAATAATTCAACTCCCATAACTTCATGGGATAAAATGTAGAACTGGTGGTTTTGAAATTCCAAGTGAAAATAAGACGTCAACAATAGCAGTGATGCTAGAAAATTTTAAATGAAACGGATAAAATCCAGAACGAGTATTAATGAAGATAATATGGAAACAATGTGGTGATTACAGAAAAAAGTAAGAAGGTAGGAGCAAAAAGAAAACGAGGAAACTTGAAAAAAAGAGAGTTATTGAGGAGAAGAATGTCCACATGCCCAGAGAAGTTAATAATAAAAAACTAATGCAGAAACTGATATAGCACAGAAAACAAGGTGTAGAAGACTGTGGAAAGATATGGGGAAATTTTAAGCAAGAGAAAATTGGATACACTTTAAAAATTGAAAGAAATGATTATGGGTCAAAACATAATTAACATTTATTGCAAAAAATGCCAATGGACCAAATTAAAATTTGGCACGTGGAGAGATTATAAATATGCAAAAATAAATGGAAAATAAATTAGACCCACACAGACATTGGCAGGTTATGTAAGCAGCATAAAGGTACTCTTTATTAAGGAATAATAGACAGTGAGAGAGAAGATGATCTGTAAGAAACAAAATTGAGCAAAAAAGTGAATGGAAATCGAAAAACTTTGAAAGAATTATGGTGGTGCTTTTTTCAAACAATATAGGGTAGCTTTTTAGTTCCTTCTGTAAAAAAATAGCTTTGAAATGGAAGAACTAAAAAAATAAAAGAACTAAAAATGACATTTGACATTACCAATAAAGCATCATTAAATAACTAAATGTACACAATGCCATTTATAAAAAACTAATGCCCTCAACCAATTAGCCACCGATGTGGAGCACAACAGATTAAAAGTAACCCAAGGATTAGGGCTTTACAAACATTTCACTCTTTATGCATATGGTATCATACATTTCCATGACTTATAAATTTCAATATTTTCAGAGCATTATGACATCACTTATTGGAGGATAATGCCCTCCAATGAGAGATGTCATAATGGATTGGATACTACCTGGTTAATCCAATAACTTATTGGATATTAACTGCTAAGAACTAATTTAATTAAAATTGCAAGGCAGGCATTCTCTCTGCAGTCTTAATAGAAAAAGGACTATGGTGGCCAGACACCCAGATAAGTAATGGATGAAATTATAGTCAAGAGGGCTCAAGTGCAGCTTTTCCTTGAAATAAATTATTATTATTTCGCGGACTACCATTAAGATTAAGGTAGGTTTTGGATGGACACAGACCAAAAACCACCATGATTCTTAGCTCACCTAACAAATACCTGCTGCCCCACATTACAAAAAAAAACTTTTTCTTCAATTCCATGTACATTCTACATTCCATCCAGCTAGCCAATTCAATTCCTATCCTTAACTTGCTTGCCAAATGTACTATCCTCTATTCAAGTCTTCAATATTCCATTGCCGATCAAAGTTCTTTGTATCCACCTTTCCTGTCTGTCTCCTTTGGATTTCTCCCAACAATCCTATCTCCTCCCCCGCCATGACTCGTTTTTCCTCAGTTGTTTTAATTACTGTATATTTCACTATTTCTATCCTTTTACATACACACATACATATTCCAAAAGCCTCCAATACACACACCTATCATCTTGTTTCAACAAAGTTTCCCCACTATGCTAAATGTCTCAAAGAACAATTTCTCATCCTTCCTAAATGCCCTTGACATCAATTCCATCCTTCTTGAGAAAGTATCTTTCCTAGTGCAATTCTTATTCCGATTTCTGTATTACTTTAACCAACTTAGTCCAAAACACTTCCAATATTGTTTAACTGCTACCTCTGCTCTAATTTTTGCCCTCCTATTTCTATGCTAAAGTTAGCCTCCCTCCTTCGCAAAATCCTAATGACCTATGTTTTATTAAAATTTGTCAGGTCTATTAAATTGTCAAAGTAAAAGATAAAAAATTATGTAAATTTTAAATGAAAAGGGTGAAAAAAATTATTGGATCTATTATGCTCATGCTTAATATCAGTCAGTAGTCATATAGCCTAAAATAACCACATTAATAAAAGAAAAACATCGATTATTTTAGAGTATATCTAGATAGGAATACATATTTTGTTCATCAATGTGAATAATATGAACTTTTCTAAGTGGCTCTAAATATATGTGATTGATGCAAGCCATTAACAAATAAAATGAAAGGTTAGATTCCACAAATTTTATAACAACGTATTTTATCGAACTACGAATAATCACATTTGATAATACCAGTAATTTTGCATAAGCTATCCAAGCAAAGGAGAATAGACCATTGCATTCGAAAATGAAATTGCCGAGTCTGAATGGTTTAAAAGAAGAGGGTCAAGAGTGAACCTGTAACTGGATAACTATTATCTAATGTTTTTGTCAATGACCACAAAAAACATGGCATACCGAAACTTGTCCAAATCATCAGCCAAGATCCAAGGATCAACCAATTCATAGTTAAAATCGACTGGAAACAATTCAATCAATCCAGCGCTCCTCCTAGTTTGAGGTAGTGGTTTCTCATTGATGCTGAGCACTTTCACCTCGGCTGAAAAAGTTTCCAAACTGGTCGACAGAACCTAAAATAGAATAAATTTTTAAATTACGTAAAATCTCATTGGATGTCACTTGAACCCAATGAAGTTTCACACTTTATTTGAACACCACCAAGCAACCACGAATAAATACCACGTAACAGTCCATTATATAGTCAGTATTTTTGTTATTACTGCAAAGCCATTATAATTTTTACGATACCAATAAATTTTGAATAAGAAATTCTTCCATAATAAACGCACCGGGATAATTTCAAATGATGGCACTATTAAATAGGAACGAAACCAGTAAACGAATAAAATCTACGAAAATCAAATGCATCTTTACCTCAACTAATATTTCACTCGGATATTGAAGACTCATCAGCTGACATTTCTCCACGGGAATTTTCCAAATCGCCCTCCATCCTCTTGGGGCAAGGACCACACTTAGGTAATTTCTCCAAAAATCCTTCACCTGACTACCCAAAATACGATTCTTACAACTTCCAGGGTAGCCTTCATCAAACTCTGCACTGACAGAGAATATATCCCTATATTCTTGAAGCCTTTCCTGTAATGTCTTATCGAATTCAATTACAGTTGGCGCCATTCTTCCCAAAAATTTGTAATTCTGCCGGAAGAATTGATTTCCACCTCAGGTGTAATTGAACGGAGAAATATTATAACCACGTCGGCCGCTCATACAAAATTCAACATACAACTTAATAACAAATCCTCAAAAAGATACATCCCACTTCTCACAACTACCCAATTAACTCAACCAACTCGAACTGGCGGTTAAGAAAGTTACATAGTAAAGGACATAGAGACACTCTTCTTTTTCAAAAAAACGTCCTCTACAATGTCATCAGCGCCGCCATTGTAGATACTTGAACTTTAAAATGAAAAACGAATAATTGACATTTTCACCAAGTAGTGTGGGGTGTTGAAGAGCTCGTAGAGTATGACAAACTGTTACTAAGAGATTGCATATACCAGCTGTTGAACGAAAGTTATGTAAACTACGGAAAATTCCAGTCTCTCCTCTCTTTGACCGTATCAAATCATGTCGTTTGCATTCGTGATAAGAAGCTAATTATCTTGAAATCGATAATAATATTTTAAACTCAGATAAATGTAAAATTTAGTGGATATATTTCAATCATTAAAATAACCTAAAGGAATTAGCTGTTAATCCTGTATCGTAGTGGAAAGGGATTCTTTGTGTGATATGAGAAAGTTAACGGACCGAGGAAAATTGGCATTAAGTAGTGTCGCAATATATTCTGAATGACGATCTTGCAAGGGAAAAGACACCACGAAAAACCTCAATTTTATACTGCTTCGGATTTAAGGGAATATCTTGAGTTGAACATTCGGGGATAATGTTTATGTCCTGAGTGTATTTTTTTAGTCACATTAACTTTTCAAAATGTGCCTTGGTTGTGAAATTTTTCTTACACAGCTGAGAGCATGCAAGCGGAATGTGAATTAACAATCTGAGGTCACGAGCAGTACCAGTGATGCATTGAATTTTTTGTTTGTCGTTGCCGAGGAGTGAGATTTTTGACCAATGAGTTCATTTAATGTAGTTGAAATTGTTCAATATTGTTTATCATAATGAACAAAAAGGTAGTTTCAAGCTACCAAACCTCTGGCTCTCGAGATCCGATTTGGACTCAGGTTTCTTCCCAGCCAGAGGACAGTTTGGTTCTTGGTGGGTCCAGGCATGGAAGGCGGTCCGGGGTATGACTGAAATGTTTGAGTATCCGGTTTTTGCTACCGTACCATGGAAGAATTTACTTTATTTCTAAAAAATTAATACCTTTCAGAGATCAGCAGCTCATACGCATGCACAAGATCAGACGGCGACGGAAGTTAACATTAAGGGGTTAGGCGTTATGGCAACTGCAGTATTAATAGCAGGAGAAATGGCTGGTAGCGGGGTTCTTGCTTTACCGAGAGCTGTCATGGATACAGGTCAGTTTACATTAGTTCATTTAAAACGTTCATGGACAAATATAGCGGCATTGTAGATATAGTGTCTTATTTTTTGGGACAATAAGCCTCTATACTATTTTTTTCTGTTCAGGTTGGATTGGGGTAATTCTAGTTATCGTGTTTTGCTGCTGCGCAGCATATTCCGGTTCCCGCCTTGGAGAATGTTGGTGCATTATAGAAGAACGATACCACCAGCACAGAGGGAAAACAAGAAATCCTTATGCAACTATTGCTTTAGCAGCCTGTGGTCCTTGGGCTAGGTACATGAAGATAATTTTACGTATAATTAAGTGCATACTGCTCACTTAAATGAGAATAACTAATTAGGTACCCTGAAACAAATGGACATTTTGAATTATTCCTTCAATCAGAATTCTAACTTGGCTTCAGAAATTTCCCCCAGTTCTCATTTATTACTTGTAATTTATTTTCATTATTAATGCCGCCATTTTTGTTTCATATAGAAGTTTCAATGGATGAAGATAGCAACTTTAGGTTGATTAGAAGGAGAAAAGGTTTTTTGTGATTGCAATAGAATGAACTGAGATCACGTCCCTTCTGAACAAAATAAATGAAATTATTGTAAGTGTTGCATATCCGAGCAATGTGACAAACACAAATGTGCCTTACTGGTACTTCCATGCTCATGTTTTCGCATCTTGTATTTGCTAATTTTCAAATGAAGGAAGATTAACTTTGCTAATTCCAATAGAATTTTTATTTTTCATGACCACGGTTTCGTCACAAGGCAACATCATCAGGATAATCCTAATGGTGCCTTTCGATGAAAAAATAGTCATGAAAAATAAAAATTGTGGTAGAATTAGCAAAGTTTGTCTTCCTTCTTTTACGCCTCGTGTGAAAGATTTCCACATAGAGACAGTGTCTTAATTCATGAGCAAGTTGTATGCAGGGAGAGGTTGCATTCCAGAAAGTAACTTTTCATTTGACATTGGAAATCATAGGTCCTCTACTCAGTCCAGTCATGACTCATAACTTCTCGCTTACTCCTAGTAGTAGTAGTGGTTTTAGGGAGGTGAACGACAGCTGGGGTCATTTCCACCACTAGGGATGGACAGGAAAGGATGAAGGGTGGAGAGAAACCTGGTGTCTGCAAGCCTATGCTTAACAAAAGGTGCCAAGGGGTCCGCAGTTTAACGTCCCATCTGACACATCATACTCACTTAAATTTCTCTCCACAAAGCACCTCAAGGGGATACCCCTGAAAAGTATCAGTTTCCTCCAGGATTGGAATCTGGGTACTCTAGGTGGGAAGCCAGTATGTTAGCCACCGCACCATCCTGATCCCCTTATATTGGGACTCACTCCTAGCATTACTTTAAGTGCATGTTATCTTTCATTTTATATCCTCAATAGATGATTTTGTTGAATATGCTAAATGCAGACTGCCCTCCGCTGAGGATATAGATTGGAGGTGACAGATATCCTGCATAATATGTGACAGCCATCTTCAAATTAAGGGTATTGTCCTGCCAAGAAATTTTATTTGTTGTGAATATTCGTTATTCTTCTTTCGATATGTAAATAGTTAAAAAATACTTGTCATATTTTTGCATTCACCCTAAATCCTATAGTTGGTTTTCAACTATTTGGTCGCAAATGTTGGATGGAAAAATCTTTATTAACTCTTGAAATCAAAAAGTTTTTCTTAATTTTGGGTTATTTGATGCACCATGTTTGAGGTTGCTTGTTAGAATAAGCTTAAAGAATAAATTGTACGCATGTTTTGGAACATTTAATATTGTTTTCCACCAATTAGACCATTTCAAGCATCTTAAATGTCAGAGCCCACAGCATTCAGTATATACAAATATTCTCGTCCACAAAAAATTCCTACCCTTATTGTGTCTATATTTTAGTCAATTATTTATACTTCGAAATTATCCCCAATTGAGTCAGCTTTTTTTTTAGTTTGAAAATCATGTTATATGCCCTTTTTTTTGCAGTCGTCTGGTATCTACTTGTATCCAGATTACACTTTTTGGAGCTGGAACTGTGTATCTCCTGTTGGCTTCCAATATAGTCCAAGATATGCTCTTCCCAGTGATGCCAGACATTTCCTTTTGTCTTTACCTACTTCTCATTGCGGGGTTTCTTTGTCCCGCAATGTGGCTCGGATCACCAAAAGACTTTTGGCAAGTAATGGATCAAACTGTTCAAACTGCCTGTTATTGGTATTCTTGTAAAATCCATATCGTCTAGTAAGAAATGAGTATGTTATCATTACTAATTCTCTAACTTCTCAAGTTTAAATGATATTATTGTTTTATCAAATTGTTGCAGGGCAGTGTGTGGATTAGCCCCCTGGTATGTTTTGCGCATTTAGTAGGGGCCAGCTTATGATTTGGCTTTCATCAAAAGGGTTAAAATATTATTATATGATATTATCAATGAGTTAATATTCACTGCATCATAATGGCAAATACTCCATAATTTGAATGAAAATTAAGGAGAAATATCAGTAAAAATGAAATGCATACATTATAAAAAATCTTATAGTGTTTGTGGATAACTACCTAATTACTTCACGCGTTTATTAACTTCTCTTTTTAATGTTTAGTGACAGTATATTAACATTTATTTGATTCAGTATTGCACATTAATCATATTTTAATTTGATTCCCTTATTTTTCAATAGGATCGTTGGAATAGGAGCATTAATGACTACGGCGTTGGCCTGTATCTGCATATTCTCCAAAATGCTCATCGATTCAATGGAACCATTTCATCACATAGCACCCAA